>NC_072731.1:181222406-181459102 GCF_026930045.1 Uloborus diversus | reverse complement strand
TTTGTTTCGGAAAACAAAAACCACATCCACTTATGTGTAAAAAACATTTCTTTTTCAAAGCAAAATTTATAAATAGAATGCTTGTTAATCGTCATATGTGTTACATACAGAATTTATACAAATACGAAACACCACTCTTTTAAATGAAAAATATGTACTCATAATAACGTTTGCAATTGTAATTAAATGTTTAGTCAATAGAAACAATGCTATAGTATTCAAGAAAAAAAAAAAAAAAAAAAAAAAACATTGCGGACAACCAGCAGTACCAGTGAATTGTTTAATGTCTCTCTTTTTTCCCTCGACTTGTTCACATGTGTCCCACTATAGGGACAAATGTGAAAAATTGAAGACATTTTTTAAAAAATCCATAATATAAAGAAATATATATATTTTTTAAGCTGAAAAAATTCCAGGGCAGAAAGAAAAGACTATTCAATCATGGGGACCTTTTTGATCTGAAAAATTGATAGATTTTTTTTTGAGAATTTAGAAAAAAAAATCACGTGCCCCCTCTTTCCCCTAGTTCAAATATATATTTTCAAATTTTCTTAAATAATTGAAAATATTACTGCAATCGTTCACATTTTATCTATAAAGTATTTTAACACAGTGTTAATGGATGATGCGTTGTCGACGATATAGGGACGATATATATTCATGACCCCGTGTATCCGTCCCTAGTTGTATGTAATTAATCTCCCCGTTAAATGTTGTCATTAGGTATTATTTTATTTAAAAAAAATCCAGGGGTTCTCAAAGTGGGTGCCACGGCATCCTGGGGTGCCGTAGGGAAAGGCGAAGGGTGCCGTGAGAAAATTCCAATTCTTCAAAGGGTGCCGCGAATTAGAAAAACTTGGGAACTCCTGTGTTAAACAATAAAATACGATTTAAAGTCAAAAATTTTAGTAAATTACTATTTTCTATGCAACTGTAATTTCTTTTCTTTCTTTCTTTCTTTTTTTTTTTTGAATTAGTTTAAGGAAAACTTTGTTATTGTTTGTCTTTACGTTCATAATTATTTGAGGTTTTTAAATGCATATTTTCTACTTTATTGAGACAGTAAATAATGTTATTCTTACTTTGAAATTCAAAGGCGTTCAAATGCGTACAGTTCATAGTCTCTTTAGAGAGTGACAAGTGGTCAGAAATAGTGGAATTCGGCGATGTTTAAAGGACCCAAAGCCAAATTGATGCTTTAATTTAATTTAATGCTTTCAAGGAGTGAAGGAAAAATGCTGAAAAAATTTTGCTAGCAATTTGACATTTGGTTTTTCAACATCTCTTTAGGTTACAATTTTGATCACTTGCTTTGTTGAAGTTATGACTCAAAGTATTTCAAATTTCCTTGGATAAACATGCGTTCAAAATCTCAAATCATTCTGAACTGAAACCGGATAATAAAAATAAACCTTAAACGCTCCTTGATCAATCCAGAAAAAAAAAAAAAAAAGGAAGTGAGAGTTGTATACAAAATAGCAAATTACTAAATTTTTCGTTTTAAGTCGTATTTTATCATTTTTATTAGACATCATGTAAAGGAAAGGTAAGAAATGTCTAAAAACAATGTCTGATGACAAAAATAATTGATTGTTTTATTTTCGAACCATAAAACTCATATAGGAGGAGAAAACTACAAATTTAGAATTTCATGTATAATAGTTTTTTTTTTAATTTATATTTTATTGATTTTAATTAATTTTGAAATAAAATAATACTTTAAAAAACTAAAAAAACACGCTTTCGTAGCAAAATGAACTAAAAATTGAAAAATAATCTTTGGATGATAGTAGCTGACCAATCACTTAATTTTAATGTAATACAAAAAAGCGTGGGGGGCTTCTTATCAGTTGTCTTGGATTTCTTTCATTTGTTGTCCATGCAAAAATGTAAATAGACGACACCCCACGGTTTTTTTGTATTACATTAAAATTAAGTGATTGGTCAACTACTATTCTCCAAAGATTATTTTTCAATTTTTAGTTCATTTTGCTGCGAAAGCGTGTTTTTTTAGTTTTTTAAACTATTATTTTATTTTTCTGTTTTTTAGTCCTACAGTTGAAATATTTATCCAGAATTGACGAAATTATTTATAAAACGAGTGCGAGGTAATATCTTAAAGTTAAGACAAGGGCACCCCGATGGGAAGCTACTGTGAGTCATCGATGTATGTTTGCGGAAATCATATTTATATTACTTTGAAAATTTGAGATGCATTTGAATAAAAGTTTTGTTCAACAATGGTCTGATCAGCAATGAATTTCCAACTGAAGGCTCATCTAAATTTTGGCATGAAATTAGATAAAAACAATTATATTTCATGTTCTAATTACCTTGGAACATTGGAACAAATTTTGTCTGATGCAGAAAAATTAAAGGTTTTTGTAGATATTTTTAAATAATTTTTGCGAGCATTTCTTGATGTATTTTTAAAAAATTTTCCTTTTTCACATTATTGGATTTATGCCAAAATATTGATTAAAACTGGAGGAAACTAACAATTAAAAGAGTTAATTGATTAATTTGATTATAGAATATTGCATTGTCATCGTGTCTGAGGTCGCGTGCCAAATTTCAAAAGAATCCGATCGCAGGAAGTGGGCGAAATTTGAACTGCAAGATTCCGTTACAGGATACATACATACATACAGGTGAAGCTAATAAAAGCGTATTAATAAAAAGAAGCTACTAACGATCACTAACTGCAACATTGATTCATGTTATGGCAATAAATGGACTCATTCAAATAAAGATTTACCAGTATCCAGAAACCTTTGCCTTTATACTTCTGTCCCAATTTCACGCGAGGATAGGATATTAAAGGTTCCCAATTAAAAAATTGCATTAATCGTTTTATTAATTTTACGAGTTACATTGAATTCAGAACTACTTTGTCAGTTATTCATCTTTAATTTAGCAAAATTATCATTTAACTGGATAAAATAAATAAAAAGTTTTTGAGTTCATAATTTTTTCCAGCAGCATATTTTAATGTTTTTCATTAATTTTGAAAAATAAAATAAACAACAATTACAAATGGCAATAGTGAATGTCTAGATTTTAAATTACCATATTCAAACAAAACTTTACTGTAATCAAAAATTTATAAACCTTTTGAGTTCATATTTTTGTCCAGGTTTCACTTAATGATAAATATTAAAGCTGCACATTTTTTCCCTACGTTATTATTATTTTTTAATTGATGAGTCATACTAAATTTAGAAAACTTTTCTTAATTACTCATCTTTATTTTAATGAAGAAAAGCTAAACTGAGTTAAGTTATGAATTATAAAACAGGAAAATTTTTGAGTTATAACTTTGTCCACCACTGTGTGATACATCAAGCACTAATAATAATAGTAAATAATACTTCATTCTCTGGACGTTAAATCTGCATAAATTGAGAAGGACCCATAGTCACGAAAAATTAATACTTACAATTATTTACGAGTATTTTTTAATCCAAAATTCATCTTTTGAATTATTTCTACATGTTTGAATAAACATATTTAAAAATGATTAGACTATGACGCTAAACACTCGAAAGAAATTTGATCTTGTACACTGACACTGAATGCGGTTGCATTTGCATTAAATGTATTTTGCAATGCAGACTTTGATGCAAATATTTTAGAAGTTGCTTTGGCACTAGCATTAATTATTCTACTGGATTTACGCAAACATTATTTCACAATATTAAGAGGAAATTTATATGCAAAAAGTCTAATATTTTATACTTTTTTTTTCACATTTTTTTCCGGTAATATACAGAGATACGCTTTGAAAATCCTTCCAGTTTTCTAATAGAGCGGAACAACGCAGAATCAGAAAGAATTGCAACCGGGGTAGATCGGACTTAAAAATTGTTTGGGACTGTACACAGTAGCGTAACTATGGGGTCTAGCACTCCCCCCCCCCAGGGTTGCCCACATGGAAAGTAACCGGAGGTCCATTGTGACCTCCCCCCCCCCCCATTTTTTTTTTGGAACATTTTGATTAGTTGATTCGACAAATAGGAGGCAGCATTGTAATTTTTTTCTTATTTTCTTTTTTAGAATTGTTTTCAATGATGCCCAATGTTCCTTCTTAATAGATATTATGTATGTGTCTCTAGTTCTTTTTCTTACCAGTGTTTTTTTTAATTAATTTTTTCCTTTTTTTAAAGCATAATTCAAATTCTATGATTAAAAAAAAAAAAAAAACCTGAAAATTTTTATTTTTAATCAGTTGAAACGCCGTCCCCTGGTTGCTGCACCCCTGGCGAGAGTCACTCCTGCAAACCCCTAATTACGCTACTCATTGTACCATACATGATGTTTTTTGGAGGATTCGAGAAGAAATGGATAAAAGATAGCTGTCTAAAATGCCGATTTCTCCTCCCCTCCCCCTCTTTAAGTAAACAAGTCAAAAAATATTTTCTTTAATACAGTATACAATCTATGGGGTGGATCGAATGAGTTGAGGCATGACCTGAACAATGTTTACCTCTTTTTGGGGAGTTCAAGGAAAAAGGGGCTTGTTACTGGCGCGGATTTAAGTTGGAACCTCCACTTCCGGAAAACTACTACGAAAAATATCCCAACTCAACTCAGCTCTAATTATTCTTCCCTATAACCCCTGAAAGAAGTGAACACTGTTAAGGTCATGCCTTAACTTATGACAGCCCCACTACACGCTATTCAAACAAAGTTTCTTCGAAGCAAATCCACCTTGTGTATAGTTCAGGATTTATAAATTACAAAAGCTCCACACTTCCCCACGTGTTAAAGCTAAGTTTTTTTAACCGAGTCAAAATTGAACAAAAATTTGTTCAACAAAACTAATTTGGTCAACATTTGTTGAAAAAAAAAAAAAAAATTCAACTGGAAATTTTCGCATAAAATTTTTGATAAGAGTAAAGTAAAAAAAAACGTGAGGAAACAGAAACCATTTCAGAGATTTAGAAAAAGGATTTAATTCAAACAAATGGCTGGCGGAAAAGAATAAATAAAAATTCCTCCTTACATAATAAATCCCCCCCCCCCCAAAAAAAAGCAACATTGAAGTATCTCTCATTTTAAAATTAAAATCGAACATTTGAAGCACACGGCACAGATCTTTCAACGTTAGAGGTCAGATGGAACAGCTCCCACCTCTGTTCTCTAGATTCTGTTTGCCCTCCCATGTTCAGAAGCATTTTGCTTAGATGTTAAATACAGGGCTGCGGAGTCGAACTGATTTTGGGGTAAAGGAGTCGGAGTCGGTCATTTTCCCTCAAACTCCTCAACTCTGCTAGTGTTTGCGGAATCGGAGTCGGACTGATTTGGGGATAAAGGAGTTCGAGCCTTGGTTAAATAATACACAAAATGAGACTGAAACCCAAATTAATGACGTAGGGTAAGATTTTTCTCTTCAGAAACAACGTGAAAGCTTTTTCATTTCTACGTACCAAGCCTGACGAAAAGATAAATACATTTGTGCCGAAATGGCAGAGATAATTACACAACGTTTTTGTGCACTTTAACGCTGTTTTCATTACCTGTTATATTTCAGCATAAAAATATTTATTTATTTCATTACCGTGGTTAGTACAAATGAAAAAGTTTTCAATTTGTTTCTGAAGATAATAAATCTCATTTACGTCATTATTTTCGGTTTCATCCCAACTAGACATTCAGTCGCATTTCTATTTGTTTTTGTATGTACCTATGTTTTTGTTTAGGTTTATTTAGGTATATTCTGTTTATTATGTGCATATAATTAACTTATGTGTAATTACGTGTACTGTATAATTAATAATAATGTTAATTAATAAATAAAGTAATAAAATACTTTAAAAAAGAAATGAAGTAAACTAAAAACGCCACAAAATACTACGTGAAATTAAAACTTGGAAAAATGTATTAATTGTGTTTTTTGTGCTTATCGTTCAGAGGATAAGTACAAAATGCAAATTGCTTTGCCTTCGGCTTTTTTTCTCTTTTTCCTCCCTGATATTTTCTGCTCAAATGAACTGTGTGTACAACAGAGGTCTTTTAACCTGAGTTCTGTAAGTATTTTTAAGTCATTTTTTTTCTCCATCAACGAGCCAAAATTTTAGTAGATTTTAATTTTTATAAAAAAATCGATTCTTAATGGCAGTTTTGTTGGTAAAAAAAAATATTCTACAGATAAAGAGTAAAATCTTCAATTTCATAAGAATATCCTGAAATTGCCGAAAGAGCTGTGAAACATCATTTGTTTCATGAGAAAAATCTTTCTCCTTGAAAGTTGCAACAAAAACTACGCACTACAGAGAAAGATAGAACGCTGAAGCTGAAGTTTATATACGCCACCCGTAAATCCGAACGTTTCGAAATCCGAAGAGTGCTCGGATTTCCCAATTAGTTTTGATTTCTGATGCTCCACTGAAGTTTTAAATAGATCTTTGTACCGATTTTAAAAGTTTAGTGAGTCATTTTCTGACGCAAGTCACGTTGAAATAACTAAATAAGCGTTATTTATTCACTGTGGTTAAAAACAATTGATTTGTGTGTTTTTACACACCAACTTAGTATCACTCATAAAAGTAGGATATTTTCTCAAAAATTCATAGCAGGCATAGAGCATAATAAATATACACGTATCTTACATTTAGAATTGCTTTGAGGCACATAAATAAAATCGTCATTTTTTCTCTTCGGCAGTATGTCCTTCCAAACCAAATAAATCTTGAAATGCATATCCACAATTGTGCTCCTCCAAGAACTTCAAGAACTGTCCCATATCCATATGGTATTCCTTGGCCGGTCCTCTTCGTACCTGAAAACTGATTTCCTGAAAAGAGTCGAATCTCGTCTCGTGATCAGTTTCTTCTTTCACCAACGAGAGCTTCTTCCAGCTCATTTGTTTTATTCTTTGGAAGAACTCATTGCAATTGCTTTTTAGTCCTTCGATGCAAATGAGTCCGGGTTTTCCTGGCAAAGAGAACCCGGTCAAATTTAGATCGTGACCCATGTCCACTATGTCTCTTCTTTTGAACTTGTTGTATATATGATGGCTGTAGATCCACATTCTGTAAATAAAAGAGAAGATGTAGATTTTGGTCAAATAAGTTATAAAACATAAGAAAAATATTTGCTTACGTGCTATAACTTAAATTGAATATTAATCTTGAAATTCCTTCCATGTGAAATGAGTTCAGAACGTTTCAATTTTCACCTTCACAATCTCCGAATTTAGCTTCAAAAAAGAAAAAGAAAAAAAAAATAAATAACTTGAGACGTTCAAATTATAAAATTTTGGCAGAATGACAAAAGCTACGGAATTCAGCAAGATTCAGAGTTTTTATTAAAACTGAAAGAGGAAACGTATTTTTTTTTCATGAGAAATGGTCTTCGGAAAAAAAAAGTAATAATGACTGAACAACGAAACAATAAAGATTTCAAGATAAATTTCTAGATTGCGTATAAAATTTATTTAAAACAAAATTATATTTTTAATTTTAGAATGAAAAAATAGCAAATTCTGAAACCGGAGAACCTTGGATATTAACCTGGTAAAATTATCTTCAGATGCTGTCTCAGTTTCAACGTCTTCAATAGCTTCCGACTTGAAAGAGGCGAAACTGCTCGCATTTTCAGAAATCCAAGTCACAAGGGGTAAGACACATAAATCTCCTTCAGGAATGCTCTTCAAATAGTTTCGGAGGGCGCAGTTTAGTTCATGATGCTGGGAGCGGTTTAGGCACACAGACCTAGCAGAGACTTCTGGCTTGTCATATGGGTAAGTGTGAGGTAGAACGATATTTATTTCTAACTTCTCCTAAAAAATATAAAACAACACATCATTATTTCCATAGCTATTGACAAAACAATAAAATAAAATGTTACTTGGCAAAAGCACTGCATTCTTTTACATATTATGCCCCTCTTCCTATCTTTAACAGTTTCCAAAATTAACCTTTTACCTCGTTTCCTTTCCTCTGATTACCATGGGAATTATATTTCACATGAAAAGTACATAAATGTTCATGATAGATAATTAACTAATATTTAATAAGTGAACACGTGTTTTTTACTTTCTTCTATATCTAATACTAGCAAAAATACCCGGCTTTGCCTGGGTCAGTAATAATTATTAGAAAAAATCGTTACTTCCTTTTGTTTTCTGTTTTAAGTGAAAGAATTTAAAACACATCTTTTTGACGTGATTAAAAATCGAGTTTCTTCCTTAAAACTAAAATAGCAATAAGTATAAAGAACAAAGTAGTATTGATTTAGAAACGAAAGCACTATATTTAAGCATATACAAATTTAAAAAACATGAAATTAATCTTCTCATATTTAAAAAGATTAATCTGTTGATACTTTTTTTTAACATGGAGTCTAAAACCTTCTCTGTATGGCAAATGAAGTACGAAGTGATTAAAAAAAAGTAGCTGCGCTCGTAATCCCCTTATACTTGCTTTAGTTATTTCGGGAAATTTCAATCATTGTGGCTCTTGGTGCGATTTTACCGAATTTGCGAAAGTCGTTTCGGGGTACCTTCGATGATGCTCTCCCATTCTTTCCTTACTTTGTAAAACGATATGATATTAATTTTCGTTACAGAGATATCGTCGCCAGATGCTGAGATATTTTTGGTCACCCTAAAATGGCGCTAAACAGTTTCATCCGAAATGTTATCAAAATAAGTAATACAATTTGGTGATTGTTTGAAATTGTGCAAAAAGGAAAATTAATGGAAGTTTTTGTGCTGTTTATGGATTTGCCTAATTTAGTTGCTGGATTATTTAACACAGTAAAAAAAGTCTTTTGAAAATTCTTTGATTGGCGATATTTTGTTTACATGGTGAAAGCTGAGAAACATTATGACGTAGTTTTCGGCTTCAAAAACAGCAACGTTGAAAAAACTGCCAAATGCATCAGCTACGGAAATCTTTCTGCAAAAATTTTGGCGATCTGCTGGTTGTTTGGATAATGAGTAAGTGTTCAATCAGCATAAATAATAATAAAAACCATTAATTACATTAAAGTTCCGTTTAAATGGAAAATCATCAGCCAAATCATGTATTATTTGCCAATCTTGTGCAAAAATCTTACTTCAAGATTTGACTTGAGAAAAGCCTTGAACAATCACGAAAAGCAAAGAAAGTCAACAATACAACAATTGTCGCTATTGACAGGGAGTTGAGATGATACACTAAATACTGTATTGAGTTGAGGAAAGCCTTCGAACATGGATCTAAAAAGCTCATAACTCGTTTTTTATTCTACTTTGAAATTTCGAACAGGTGCCATCTTCAGCAGAAAAATCAGAGCTTTCGATGGACATATAATGTAAATATGTGCAAGTATTTTTTCATCCCAATATTAGAGAATTTATACAAAAATTGTGTTTTATTGCCCCCCTAAGGGGGTTTTGCCCCCCATAACGGGACGAAAACTACCCTATGTGTTATTCTGATGCATAAGCTATATTATTGTAAAGTTTCATCAAAATCCGTTCAGTAGTTTTTGCGTGAAAGAGTAACAAACATCCATACATCCATCCATACATCCATACATCCATCCATACAGACAAACTTTCGCATATATAATATTAGTAAGATATAGAAGAAAGTATTGGATTCGTGCAAATTTTCGAATTTCGAATTTTGACGGATTCGAACGTTTTGAGGTGTGCTGAGTTCATTTCGACTATTTTTGGAAAATGTCTGTCGGTCTGTGTGTGTGTGTATGTATGTGTGTGTGTATGTATGTGTGTCACGTCTGTGTGTGACCAGTTTTTTGTGGCCGCTCTACAGCAAAAACTACCGCATGAAATCGAACGAAATTTGGTACACATATGTGCCCGTATGTGAACTTGTGCCCATTGGTTTTTGGCGCGAATTCCTCCAAGGGGGGGTGGAGCAATGGGACGTTTTTGAGTTACGCGTGCTTGCTATTCCTCAGGAAGTAACTGGCGGAATCAAACAAAATTTTGTCCATATGTTGCCATTAACAGGAACAGGTGCTGATTCAATTTTGGTGTCAATAACTCAAACGGGGGTTGAGCTATAGAACGTTTTTTGTCGTCAATTGTGACTGCTGTATCTCAAGAAATAACGAACGGAATCAAACAAAAATTTTTTGACAAGTAGCCCTTAGTGAGTATAAGAGCTGATTTTATTTTGGTGTCAACAGCTAAAAAGGGGGTAGCGCAATCGCCCGTTCTTTTTTTCCATTGTGAGTGCCCTATCTCAAGAAGTAATGCTACGTTCTGGTTGAAATTTGGAATATATGTGAATCCATACGTAAACAGGCTTTGGTTCAATTTTGACTCCAATCGCTCCAAGAGGTGTTGATTTTTTTTTTTTTTTTTTGCGAATAAAAATAGTTTTATTAATGCAACAATAAGAAAGATAAATCGTAATAGATTGTCGTCTGCGTATTTCTCGTGATTTTAATTGTATGGAAATGATCGGAAATATTATCTCAATGATTTAAAATTTTTAACTGTTGCCATCTTATGTTTGTTAATAAATAAAATATTTGTAATTAATTCAAGTAAGGCTTTTAAAGTAACTTTCAATTTTCGCTCTTTGTTTTGTTTTTACAATAATTCAGACATTGGGATGGTCGTCAAGTTTTTGCATGTGTAATTTTGTTTCTGTTAGGAATATTGCTTCCTCGTCAAGCATGGGGAGGGATCAGAAAAAGGAAAAATATAGAAGAAAGTTTCGTGATGGCCACAACATACTAGTTTTTCCTGTCTGTTTACTGGTGAATACTTCTTGAGGGTACTTTAAATGAAAAACCAAAGCAAGAACTCAAAAAAAAAAAAAAAAAACTGGTAAATAAACGGATTTTTTACCTTCTACACCTAAAAATATAGAAGAACGTAAAACACTAGAAAAATTTCGATCGCTCATTTTTTTCCTCCAGAATTATACATTTTAAACCAATTCTGGAAAATGTCTGTCCGTCCGTTGGTGGGTCAGTGTGTGTGAGACCAATTTTTGCGACCACGCTAACTCAAAAACTACTGAATGAAACGACTCAAACAATTTTTTTTATGCAGAAGGAGTTCAATAGGACAAGTGAACTCCTTCTGCAAGTGAACAAGTGAATAGGTTCGTAACTTTTTCAACCTATCTACTGCTTTTTGTGTGCCATTAACTATAAGTACCCCCACTTTAGTTTCATTAAAATGTATTATTAACTGTTG
Source organism: Uloborus diversus (assembly GCF_026930045.1). Classification (NCBI taxonomy): domain Eukaryota; kingdom Metazoa; phylum Arthropoda; class Arachnida; order Araneae; family Uloboridae; genus Uloborus; species Uloborus diversus. The sequence continues at coordinate 181,447,932 of NC_072731.1, read as the reverse complement.
TATTAACGTTTAATTAAGAGTTAAATTTTTTAAAAAAAAGTATATTTTGAAGGACATTTCAGCACAGAATTTTTGGCATTCAGATTACAAAATTAAAAGTCTCAGGAAGCTTTAGTGGGAATTCTAGGCTTATTGCTTTTGTTTGCGAAGTACACTAACGTTTGGCTTCCACTTCGTATGTGATATAGCGTTAATCATCCTCAACATAAAGCTTTTTTCTATACTAGCTCTTCTGGCAAGTTAAATTAGAAAACCTTTTTCTTTCTCAAGTAAGCTGTCGAAAACCCAAGAAGGTACTTAACGGTAATGTCTACAAGTTTTCAGTAGTCTTTTTCAATACTGGTACAGAAGATACTTAAATAAAGTATTGCAATACATTTGTTCCAACGTAGGATCACGTGATATTACTGAAACTTTTGTCACAAAACATATCTAACATAACCAAAATCATGGGCGGATTTATGGGGGGGGGCAGAGGGGGCAATGCCCCCCCCAGTTTTGGGAGGACTTTCTATAGTAACAACACATCTTCCAAAAGTTAAAAAAAAGATAATATTATTTTTTCTTCTTTGAATAGTTCAGAAGGGCATGGGTAGATTTATAGAGGGGGGGCACATGGGGCAAAGCCCCCTAACCCGGTTTTGGGAGGACTTTATATAGTAACAACACATCTTCCAAAATCTTAAAACAAAAAAAATCAAGACTTTTTCTTTTTTGAATAGTTCAATGAAAATGAAAAGAAAAGCGAATGTCCTTTTCTGATGGAAGAAAAGACAAGGAAAAAAAACGAACATTAAATACAAATAGTACATCTGTCACTGGGGTGCTGAAAATGTGTCTAAATTCACTATTTTGGACTGAAAACCATTTGGGCAAGTATATGAATGAAAATATAGGCTGTACGAGCTATACATTGGGCTGCAACACTTAAAATAATTGACGATTATTTTAACAAATTAGAACCTAAAGCAAAGGGGAAAAAACTCCCCTCCTCCCCATTTGCTCTAACAGAACGATCTACTCGTTATGATTTGTGTCCACATTTCAAGTATATTTGTGCATAATATTTATGATCTTGGTAGATTAATAGGCCTTTTGAGAAATTCTAAAAAACATAGTTTTTTTCCCCTTCTCTCTCTCTCTTTTTTTAAGAGAGAGAGAGAGAGAGAAAATAAATACTATCGCAAACTGAATAAATTTCAGTTATCTGAGTGTTCTGATTAAATGAATCGTTTTACTTAGAGGGAGAGTACAATTTTACTTACTTTATAAATACTGTTTTCAAAGTAAGGTAAGTCATAATCATCTAAGTCTAAGTGAATCAGTCATTGTCATTATTGAAATCTAAATAATTGAGTCATCAAAAGTTTTGGAAAAATTTACTGAAATTTTATAAAAGTCTATAAAAACCTAACAAAGACTGGTAAAATCATAAAAATCCTTTAAACATAAAAACTGACGAATTTTCGTAAAAATTACAAAAAAATCAAGCAAAAATTTGCAGGTAAGAGTGAATTACTAACAGGGCCAAATTTGCCTTTAAGAAAAACAAGCTATTGCTTAGGGCCCCTGCTTTGAAGTGGGTCCCTAACTCTCAAAAAAAAATCATGATTCGTTCCTTAAAAAATAGAAATTGCTTGAAAAACTAATTTCATTTTTAAGTGCTTGAAAATCTTGAATATTTGGAAACGTATGGCTAAAAACCTTAAATTTAAAATTTTCTAACAAATGGTAGAGGGGGAGGAATGCCAAAATATGTCAAATTCAGCTCCTAGCCACATCCTGTATTAAAAGTGTAAAAATAATGGTTCTTACGTTTGTAACATATTATTTGAAATAAATTTTTGTGACTCACATGTTTCATATCTTGCTATTTATTCAATCCCGAATGAAGTATTTTGGAAAGTCTTTTGTATTGATTCCTTTTATTGTATACTTCTTCTGCATATTGTCTATCTGTTTAGCACGCAAAAAATACACTACCTCTATTCCTTTTCGTTTTCTGCCCCACTTGCAACTGAAGAAAAGTTGTCATAAGAAATCTATGGTTTCTTTTTCCTTTTAAATTTAAAATAGCTATTTTCTCACAAAGTTAGAGCAGGACTGTAAAAATTTACAATCAAATACTAAAATATCAGGCACTGGAAAGTACAAATGAATTGTGTTAAATAATTTTATTTATTCTAGAGTCCTTGAAAATAATTAGATAAGTCTTTGAAAATCCTAAGCAAAGTGGGCTCCACTTACTTCTACTGCATATTGTTAATCTGTTTAGCCAGGAAAAAAAATGATACACTACCTCTATTCCTTTTCGTTTTCTACAGTACTTATAATTAAAAAAAGGTTGATGTAATGGGAAATCTATAATTTATTTTTTTCTTTCAAACTTAAAATGGCTGTTTCTTACAAAGTTTGAACAATACTGTACAACTGTATAATCTAGTTATCAATTTTTATGTCTAACCAATTAACCTTTATAAGGCTTCAAAATGCAGAAGTTCATATCCATTTTAAAAAATTTCCCCCGGGGGAGAAACACCCGGCCCCTTAAAATTGGAGATATTCTGTTTCCCACTTAAAAGGGAGCCCTGCGTCACTCTCTTGATACCAGCTCCCTCTTAAGGTCAATTCAAAAAGGACAGCATGAAAACACACATTCATGAAAACGACACACAAAAAAGTAAAGCATGGACTTATGCATCACAGGAAACAGACAAAATCGTGGGAGTGGAGGACAATAAAAATGTTGCTAAAAAAAAAAAAAAATCCTGCCCCCCCCCAGGAACTCAGTCCTAAATCCGCCTATAACCAAAATGATTTGCATACGTTTTGTAGTTAATCGCGTATCCCTTGAAGATTTTTGCGTACCAGAAAGGCTACGCGTACTACCGGTTGAGAACCCAACCATTGCTTTAATGAATAAGAAAGTACCGCTTGCTCGTGATTTATATGCACAAAATTTTTAGTACAGATACAGTTAAATTACTATATAGTCCATATTTGCAAAATTTGTGAAAATGGAAGTAGTATGTATTAACGTTTAATTAAGAGTAGAATTAAAAAAAAAAATATTTTAAAGGACATTTCAGCACAGAATTTTTGGCATTCAGATAAAAAATTAAAAGTCTCAGGAAGCTTTAGTGGGAATTCTAGGCGTATTGCTTTTTTTTACGAAGTACACTAACGTTTGGCTTCCACTTGGTGTGTGATACAGCGTTAATCATCCTCAACATAAAGCTTTTTTCTATACTAGCTCTTCTGGCAAGTTAAATTAGAAAACCTTTTTCTTAAGTAAGCTGTCGAAAACCCAAGAAGGTACTTAACGGTAATGTCTACAAGTTCTCAGTAGTTTTTTTCAATACTGGTACAGAAGATACTTAAATAAAGTATTGCAATGCATTTGTTCCAACGTAGGATCACGTGATATTACTGAAACTTTTGTCACAAAACATATCAAACATAACCAAAATGATTTGCATACGTTTTGTAGTTAATCGCGTATCCCTTGAAGATTTTTGCGTACCAGAAAGGGTACGCGTACTACCGGTTGAGAACCCAACGATTGCTTTAATGAATAAGAAAGTACCGCTTGCTTGTGATTTATATTCAAGAAGACATTATTTAACAGCATACTTAAAGTAACAACGAAAAAAAAATCCTAGTTGCACAAAATTTTTAGTACAGATACAGTTAAATTACTATATAGTCCATATTTGCAAAATTTGTAATAAAAAAATTATTAAATAAAAACAAAAAACCCGACTGCGTAAAAACCAAAAAACTAAAAAGAAGAATGTATAAGCCCAGTAGTTTAGAATGTTATTAAGAACTACTGAATAACTACACCGTTGAAATAGTTTTATAACCGTACACAGATGAGACAAATCATAAATTCAAAAGCAGAATAGGAGGATCAACAGTCGAGACTCATTCCTTTCTGATTCAAAGAAACCCGTAAAATTTGAATGGGCCCCGACTGTTGATCCTTCTATTCTGCTTTTGAATTTATGATTTGTCTTATCTGTGTACGGTTATAAAACTATTTCAACGGTGTAGTTATTCAGTAGTACTTAATAACATTCTAAATTATTGGGCTTATACATTTTTCTTTTTAGTTTTTTTTCTTTTTGTTTTTACGCAGTCGGGTTTTTTGTTTTTATTTAATAATTTTTTATTTGACACTTTTTAGTTAATTTTCATTGACTCAGTTATTATGATTATGATACGGTACATTTCGCAATATTGTCATTTCATTGAGAGAGTTTGTATCGTGAGGTCTATTAAGTAACTTGCGGTGGTCTAAACTACTGATAATTAGTCCCTCTAGGGACCTAACTTCGCTTAAAACTACATGTGCTTGGCCTTCGGCAAAAATGCGCGAACTTAAGTCAGTCACAGCACAGCTATATAACACTGCATAACTCATGATGACGCGAAATCGGAAACGTCAACTACCCCCCCCCCCCCCCCCTCATTCAATCTTTCTCGCAAAACTAAAAAAGACTATCGAGAAAGTACACGTCGCGAAACTCAGTAGGACTCGACCGATGCATCGGCCTGGCCGATGCATCGGCGCCGATGGTTCAACAATTTAGCCATCGGCATCGGCGGCCGATGTTAACTTGGAGAAAACATCGGCCCATCGGCCTTAAAAAACATCGAAAAGCCGATGGAATAGGCCGATGTTTTTGAAAAAAAAAGGACCTTTGCTGTTTTACTTTTTAATACTAAGAAAACGGAGTTATTGTTCTCATATAAAATTGTTTACTTAAATTTCAGTATGAATTTCTATTTTAATCACCCCTGAAAAAGTTTTCAATACTGCATTCAGGTACCAAACAAGTTAATTTTTGCGTTGTTTCTTGCAGCAGGATGTACGTATGTATCTCTTATAATTCATAACTCAAAAATGGTAATTTGTAGACGGATAAATTTTCGCATGTGGGGTGTGCGTACGTATATTGCCAAATTTGAGACCATGGAAACAAATTTGAGATGGCGATACCGGTTTTTGTGTCATTTTATTAGATTCCCATTGAACCGACGGTAATTTTATATTTTTCGATACTTGTAATATGAATCACAGTAATGCAGTCTTTCAGTATCGCTTCGGCGGAGTTACAAATTTGAGGCCCGTCTAAATACATTTTGGGGCCCTATTTCTCTATCACAGAAGTTGTAAAACATTTATCGTAAGCATTTTTGTAACTCCTACGGTGCCCCTAAGGTTATGGGGCCTCTCGCGCAATTGCAGCATTTGCTATATTTTAAACCTGCCACTGCACGTCAAAACAAACTCGAGTGAGGGTTTTGAAAGGGTTTTTCTGCTCAATGTTTATGATTATTTTGAACTCTATTTTTACGACTATATTTTGAATTTCCGAGAACACTTGCGTGCCCCTCCTCCCACTCCCTCAATTTCTGAAATCAAACTCTAGTTGTACTTCTGAGTTGCTTAAAACTAACACCATTCATAAAATTAGAGGGTTTTTTTTTTCAAACTTTATCTATTGTTTAGAAAGAATTCAGAGCATTAATGTAAGAAATTGATTAAAGACGTTTTGAATGGTGACATAATTCGGAAATCAAGGAGATTTTTGAATTTTTTCTTCAGAAGTGCTGAAGTAGATTCAGAAACTTTTCCGAGGCGTTGGTGGTAGCGGTTCTGTACTAAAAAAATGAGGCCGAGGTTAAGACCGCGAAGTGTGAGTCACTCCAAAATCAGAGGGTGACCTCCCCTAACCCTCCCTCGTCGTTTCAAGCATTTCTTAAATATCTAGCGATTATTTATTTTGGTCAAGAAATGTCATTTTGCGTATTTCTCATACTTGTTTCATCTATATTTCGTAATGCCCCATCTTTTTTGCATCATTAATAGCGATTGATTTCTTTTCTGTTGTAAGTAACTATTTTTATGTACAGTCGAGTCTCAACTTACGCGAGGGATGCGTTCCAAGACTCCTCGCGTAAGTCGAAATTTCGCGTTGTGGAGAAATATATATATCCATACAAATTTTTCAAAGCATACCAAATTCTTTTAGACACTTATAAACACCCCTTAAACTGCTCTAAAGCATTCCTCAACTATATACTGCATTTTTTTGCATACAGAACTGAACATTTACTGTATTTAAAAAATAAAAAATTGTTTTATTCAACATGAAATACTTTAAGATGTACAAAATAAAATGACCAATAGGAGGGAAAGACACACGGAGGTTAAAACAACACGGTACGCGCAGTATGTAGTAATACTAAAACGACGCAGTATAACAGTACTGTGCAGTAAGATACAGTAACACTATTTAAGAATTAAAAAATGAAGATGGTAATGATTTATGCTCCATGATCAGATCGTTATTCCTATCTAGTACATTTTTAAATACGGTTGATTCGCTTTTTCTTTCATAACGTTTCAATTTGTGGCAACATATCCTCTTCCTGACCTCTTTATTAATACACATTACAAGAGCAGCTTCCATTTTCATAATATTTACTTTGCTAGACTGCTCTGCAAGCTTCAATATTGAAACCAAGTTCTGAACTCTTACGAATATCTTTTTGTTTTGACTTTTAATTGTACGCATGGAAGATTCACTCATACTTATTGTCGTGCTACCGTCGACATTTTGTAGTTAGTCATCGAGAATCTTAGCTTTTTTTTTTTAAATCAGAAACTTTCTTTTTTTCCCATCATCACAAACTTTAGATAAAAGTGCCACCAAGGTACCATTGTATTTCATCAACTTTCATATTGAGAATGAAAAAAAATAATAAATGAAAGATGCGGAGTGGTTATTTGATGCACTAACATAACGATGACTAGACTAGTTTGGTGTGTGAAGTTTGACTGTCAGTGATGCTTAAAGGGATGTAATAACATTCAAATGAAATCAATATTTAGTAGTCAATAACGAAGCTGATATTTCCTTCTAAAAAAAATCATGTTGTGGGCGAAAAATTCGCGTTAGCTCTAAAATTAGTTATTCGTGAAAAATTCGCGTTACAGCCATTTCGCGTAAGTCAGATCGCGCTGTAGCGGGAGTCGACTGTATTTATATAAAATCAATGAATAAATTATTTTTATTTTTTATACGAAAGTTTCAAGAATTTTCTATTATGCATTTTTTTAATTTCAGAAAATTGTTGTTAAATTGAAAAAATTAATTTGAACTTGTTTGTAAAGCTTCATAAGAGATTAAACAATCAAATTGCTCAATATTATGTGTGCAAACATCAGATGAAGTAGTATATGTATTCAGTTATTAACTTGGTGTAAATATTGAGTTTGTTTATTAAAGCTGCGTTTTAAGAACCTCGCTCTTTTCATGGCTATTTATTTCTTTTTTCAGCAAAAGTTATGTCACTGTTATAGCTTTTATGAGAAATGCAAACTTTTCTATTCATACATTTTAAATAAGTATAAAAATATTCCTATTTTGATTTAATGTTGTAATTATCTGTTACCTTTTTTGTTTAATTTGATAACTAAAAAATGTCTACGTGCAATCTTTCCACTTTAATTGCGTAATTTGTTGACGTTTCATTGTTTTATTCTTTTTTTTTTTTGAATGATTAAACAACATAACTTAATGTTTTTTAACCATGTTTAGTGTATCTAAATCCATACATTATTACAATATTACTGAAACCTTAGTTATATTTTCAAATTAAAAAAAAAAAAAATCAATTGGTTATTAAACAGTCTCTTCGATTTTCTTCGTTTTTTCCTTCTTCCTCTTTTTTTTGGGGGGGGGGGGGGGGGGGAGGGGGCTGTTGTTCTTTCTCTTTCATCATACAGCAGTCAAAAAAGGAGAAGCATAACTACACCATATACAGATTGTACGTAATACGATCCAAAAGTTCACGGGCAAGCTTTACCCAGAATGGACCTTACCCAGAATAGTTCACATTACCTAAGCACATCCACCTTCAAAAGATCACCTTGAGGGACTATGTACTTTTGCCAGTGTTCATATAACTTTTGGAAACACTACTGGAAGCCATTTTTCGCTATCTTCTATGATGCAGCTTTATCTTCTCCTGACGGAAGAAAGCGGCGTCCATGCAAATGTTTTTTTTGCTGGGAACAGGAAAAAGTCACACGGAGCTAAATCAGACGAAACGTTATGTTATTTGTTTGTCATATCAGAGTATTGACCAATCGAACCGTTCGTCCTCAACATGAAAGTCGCCTTCTTCCTCACGATGAAGTTAAAGCTTCAGCGTAAGAGGTGTTTACAGGAGGTTGCGAACAATGTCTTCTAGGAGAGCTTCTAAAAGCTATACGAACGTTGGCAGTGTGCATAATCGTTCAAGGTGACTATTTTGTAAATACATGTGCTTCGGTAATGTGAACTATTCAGGGTAAGGTTTTATACAACTTGTCCTCGACCTTTTAGATCATACTACGTACGTATGAGTTTTCAACTTACTATTTCATAACGTTTTGGAGTGACGCAAGTTTACGCGCATGAAGACATCACAAGAGAATTTACGATAATGGGGTTGTTTTCTTCAGTCAAAAGTAGTACTTTTTGTCACTGAAATTGATAGAATGAGCAAAAAAAAAAAAAAAAAAATCATTGACCCAGAAAATACTTTCATTTTCCCAACAGTTATTTTTTAATTATTTATTTTTAAATGTTGGATTTTTCAAACAAGGCGTGGTCTTGATGACATCACAAATGATGCTCTTTGGCGCATTTTTCTACCACGTTTCCAAGTTATGATAATCAAGAAGCGAATTAAAATTGCGCTCTACGCTTGCTGTCAACCATATCGTTGCCAATACACGTGAGTAAAGATGCGAATTAAATATTTTGTGCTGTGAATGGCAACACTGAATGGCATTTCATCATTTTTGATGTCATCGGACAGAAACGTAAACAATGAAAGCGCACCGATTTAAGTAATTAAAAAAAAAAGAAAAAAACTCAAACAAATTATTTAAAAAATGATTAGATCCCTTGTTTTAAAGCACGTTCTTTCAGAAAAAAATACTTTTAAAATTTTGGAAACGACCCCAATTATTGAGGAGGCGTTCAAAATGGATATTTCGGTCATCAATATGTTCTTAGGTACATACGCATGTACAGATGTGCCGAAAAAACTTGTTTAATATAAATTAGATGATCGTAAATTAGAAATTTAGGTCGAAATCTGATTTTTTTTTTTTTTTTTGGTGATTGCAATTCCTTATTCGTAGAAAGGAAGTAAAGTGAAATGAGTCAATGATCCTTTAAACCCCTGACAATCTTATCAATTTATTTCTGTTTGATTTTATTTATTTATTTTTTTTTCCATCTGCCAACGGCATCGGCCATCGGCCATCGGCAATCGGCCATTTGGAGGAAAACAATCGGCCATCGGCCATCTTTGAACAATCGGCCAACAATCGGCATCGGCCCATCGGCCAAAAAATGCCATCGGTCGAGCCCTAAAACTCAGTCCCTTGAATCAAGGCAAAAACAAATGCAACATGTTAGAGACGAAAATCGAATTAGTAGACTTTCTTTTGGTGCTTATCGCACGGGTTTATTTTTAGGAGGATTACAATCTGAGTGTCTTGCCTTCGTTACGCATATTATACTTTTTATTACAGTACAGAATACAAATAAAGAACACATGAAAGAATTCACATCAGAAAGAGGGGAAAGTACATCCGGAGCGAGGGTTTCTTGACATACTGAATAAAGAGGGAGAAGCAATCGCTTAGACCACTCGTCTACTAAGATCCCAATTAGTAGACTTAGTAAACAAAAAAATTCAGGCAGCGAAAACTACCTGCATTTGTCGCACGCAGGTAGCGTGCGACACAGTGTGCAACACCAAACGTGCGCCGATCCCGAACTGCCATATTTTGTCAACTGGTTGTTGATATGGTGAATTTTGATTACTGTCATGTGTTTAGTGACACTCCCAAGGTTAAGACAAATCGATTGACGTAAGAATTACCAAAATTGACCAAGGCGTTTAGCCCCTAGAACGCCACATAGAAACGGACATACATACATAGACTGATAAACACATTACCCTCCTTTGCGTCGCGCACGCGTAGTCGGGTAAAAATGGAAGTAGTATATGCGCACCTACTCTTGTTGAAAGAAGCGTAAACAGTATATTTTGCTTCGGAAAGCAGTCGATTTTGCATTAAAAAAAGAGATAATATAGTATATTTTGCATTGAAACTATTTTTAAATGTAGTTTTTACTTAAAATTGTCACATAATTTCGTTTAAATATTTCTGCATCACGGTTTTATTTCAAACAAGCAAAAAATTTTCGATTTTATTACAAAATTCATCCAAAACGTAGCATTACTTTTTGAGAAAAAGCACTCGCACCATACGGACCAAATTTTGTTTGATTCCGGCCGTTATTTTCTGAGTTATAGCAGGCACGTATAACGGGAAAAAACGTTCGATTGCTACACCCTTTGAAGGAATTAGCACCAAAAAACTAATCTGCACCAATTAACATGAGGGCACATGAGTAACAAATTTCGTTCGGTTTCATGCTGTAGTTTTTGCTTTAGAGCGCTCACAAAAAACGGGTACCAAGCATTTTCAAATATAATCAAAATGGACTCAGAACACCTTAAAACGTGCAAATCCTTCAAAATTAGAAAAAAATCATGAATCCAACGGTTTTTTTTACAGGACGATTCTGAATTTATCATCAATATTTTGGTGAGGAGGTAGGGAATAAGAAAGGAAGGATAAGTCTCATGCATGGTCACACATGCCATGTAGTAGGGAAAATGACACCAGTTCAATGATAGAAAGAACACATGATAAGGGAATGGTAAGGGGGGAATTATTATCTTACTTGTAACATTTCTTTGCACCTTTTGTACCGACTTATTAGAGTTGCTCGAACTGCCAACCATGTGCTCAAATCATAGGCTATCCAGGATTCAAGTTAGGTTGTGTCAAATAAAGGCGCAACTATGGGGTAGATTTTAGCCTCCCCCCCCCACCCCACCATCTTGGCCTTTCGTTAAGTTACCAATAAGTATGATTGAATATCGATCTATAAGAATTTTTATGAACCAACCTTTCTCCAGTAAAAAAAATCTTTGGTCAGGTCCCCAGTAAAAAAACAGGGCCGCCGAAAGACAAGGCTGGCCCCTGGTCACCGGGCCCCCATAAAAGGTATCAAATTTATATTACTCCGATTCCGAGCCGGGCCCCCTCAAGGGATCGTAGCTTCTGACTAGGTTGACATGGCCTCGCTCGTTAGGAAAATCTCACCCGATATTATAAAAGCGATTGTTATTCCCGATCATGAAAATAAAACTTCTTTTAATTGTAATCATGTTACAAATCGTGTCCGAGTTGAAGTTAACAATAAAGCTAGTTATTTTTCAGGAAGGCTTATCGCAAATGTTAGGAATCCATCCGACAGTCATTATTATTGATATAAATTCAATTAAACTGAAGTGCCCTGTACGTTTCCTGAAGCCTGTACATATGAGGCAGTGAGAAGCAAAGGAATGTAAGTGGAAAAATTAAAAATGTGGAGAAAACCAGTACAAATGGTAGGTGAACCTCTTCTCTGTCTTGGGGCACTAGTAGCCATGGTAGGTGCTGCTGTATAACATGATTTAGAAAAAAATTCAAAGCCTACCTAGGACGTTATCTCTATATTCGTTTAACTCAAAACTTGAAAATGTCCACTGTTATGTTTTCGTTACAAATCTCATTGCATGTTAAAAAAAAAAAAAAAGAAAACAAAATCACTATTGCTTTCGATAAGTTTTTTTTTCTGGCTAATCTGAAGCCTGTACATATGTTTTCACATTACACTGTTCATTACATGTAAGGTAAAAAAACTATACAGCATTCTATAACTTGAGTTCATTTCAATTTTAACGAAATATGATGCATCATACTTGGGACAGCTTTGAATTTTACCTTCAGAAGTATATTAATCATAAGTATCAATTTGAAAAAAGTATTCTATTTTCAGGAAACCCTTCAAGCGGCCGTGACGTAAAATTCCTTCACCCAGCGATGTATCGAAGAGCGACTTTGTCGAAAAATTTCGCCATGAATATTCTTCCATAGAATTTTACGCCGCAGCCGTTCTCGAAGCAGAATATTCAAGGCCAAATTTTTCGACACGGCCGCTCTTCAATACATCGCTGGGTGAAGGAATTTTACGTCACGGCCGCTTGAAGGGTTAACACTTTACCTCAGGCCTCAGGGCAAGGCAAATATGTGTAGACATGTCCCTTAAAAATATATATATTTATTTATTACCTCAAGTTAGGGATCCTTCTCCATAACTTGAGACACGTAACGTTTTGATTTTTCTTTTGTGTATGCAGGAATAAATTATAGCTTCGGACACTAATTATTATATTAAAAAATTTAATTTTACAACTAAATAAAGAAAAAGTAACATTAGCTAAAAATAATTCAGTCTTTTAAACTTTCCAATTTCAGAATGTACACTTCCCCAAAAAACACTTCGTGTCTCCCCAGTTTTTTAAATTCTTTTGAATATGGTAATGTTCTATACATTTGGAAGCATAAAATTATTTGTTAAGCCCAAATGATTCTCGGAAGTTGGAATTCGTCATTTTCCCTTAAAGTCCGCAACTCTGCCAATGTTTACCGAGTCAGACAAATTTTTTGATAAAGGAGACGGAGTCGAATTTCCAATAGTTGGAGTCCGTCATTTTTCCTCCGGGTATAATTTTTTGCCAAATCTAGGAAGTCAAAGTCGAAGTCAGGGAGTCAGAGTCCGATTAATTTTCGGGCACAGGAGTCGGAGTCAAATGAAAATTCTCGGAATCGGGGGTAGGTCGTCAAGATTTCCAACGAATTTTGTTTGTCTGTACTGACTTTCAGTTCCCCCGCAGGCACTAATGTTTTCAGGGACTTGAACTGCTCAAAATTGAATTAAAAATTGTACAAATCAAAAAATGAAATATTGGAATGAGGTGTCCTTGCTACGATCTTTTGAACAAATTTTTTTTTGTTCGAATCGGACTATTCATTCAAAAGTTACTGGGGGGGGGGGGGCAAACAGACAGACAGACAGACCGACTGGCATTTTACCCCATCTCAATACCCTACTTTCCAATTTTTAATTTTTTGATATTTATTTAATCATTATTTTTATTTTTGACTTGTTTTTGTTTTTTGCCAACATTTTAAAGATGCATTAAGCCTTCTTTCATTCTTTTTTCTTCTTTCTCCGACTTTTACTGGTAAAGTAGGCTTAAAACGGCCAAAAAAAGGAAAAGCATGGCTTTATATATCACATGAAAAAACAAAACATAGTGAAAAGAATAAATAATAGAAATAAATTGGTCCTTTTCTGGCCCTGAGCAAAATGCTTTTTTAGCGAATGTAGAAATTAAGGGGAGAGTAAATAACCGTGAGCAACCTTTATAACTAGGGGCATAGCAAAGGAGTATAAGGGATCAACCACCCAGAACCCCTTGTTGACACATATTGGAGTATTAACATAATATTTTACATAAATGTACAGACTGTTAGGACCCCATTCCCACTGCAAGGTGGACTTTGGCTGCATTTGTGGTTTTATAATCTAATCAGTTTCTTCATCCAATATGAAATAAATTCTTAAATATATATGTTTAAATGATAAAAATGGTTAGCATTTGAAAACACACTCCATTTACACTTTCAAGTTTTTTTTTTTTTTTTAATTTACATTGATTAATTTATTTTTTCTTTTTCATCATAAAGATCATTCAGATCAAACATTTCATCATTTATACTCATTATTAAGATTAAATTTACAGTTTGTACCTTTATGGTATTTTTTAAAATCTCAAATGGTAGAAATTACTAATCTGGTAATTTTGTATTTAGATGAAGTTTTGATCTGTAAATGCATCAATGTTAATGTTTTTCCTGAAAAAACTTACTTTTCCAAAACTCTATTTAAAAATAAATCTGCTAAAGGATGCATTGAATAAACGCAAATGATTCGTAACCATGATGACAAAAAAGTCCTCTTAATAAAAAAACATTAAATAAACTAGCTCATTTTATACTCTTGTCATGGTTATCTGAAAAATAGCGAGGATAATAAGCAATTTGAGACCGCTCAAAAAAACAAAAAAGAAAAACACATTCTTTTACACATTAACTACATCTAAAGAGAAATTACATTGGGCATCACTATAAAGGCAAAAAATAACTGCAATATTGTAATACTGTATTCGACTTTCTGAATTGGCAGTCAAATTTTGGGCAATTCCATGATAAGGTCAACCAGATGATCAAATTTTCAAAATTAAAATTTCTAAACAACTAATGTATCATTTTAAAGGTGAAGAGTGTTATATTTTGAAATGATTGTCTAAAATTTGATGACTTCAGTTATAAATACATCACAGAAGGTTAGACTAAGGTCAACATCTTGAGTATTTTCAAACCATATTTGGTGACTCTCAAAGAAGTTCTAGTTTTTCCAAAAAATACATACCAATATTATGAATTGAGATGAATAACCATTTAAAGATACAATGTGGTGCTGGTGATGTTGCAAAAATGTGTTAAAATATAATTCAATTTGATTTGTAAAAGAATTCCTCGGGAGTACATTAAGTGTTTTACATCTGACACCAAAATGTGCAGTTAATTATGCTGAAACAATAATTTTAAAGATCTACATACATGTACTTTTGAGTACAAAGCAAGATTTTCAATCTCATTGATGTAACCTATTTTAATTTTGTAGCAAGTGAATATTTTTTATTAAAATCTAAGTGTCAGACCTAAAAATTTTTTTACGTCCGACACTGTTACATTCCTTTAAACAGCATATGTTTTCAACTGTGTTTCTTCTATTTTTGCCTTTAATTTCAAAGTTAAAGCAAAACATGTATAAAAAACAACTTAGCGAATTTACTGTATACACCAGGGTTGTCAGATTTAAGATCAGTAAATACGGGACACGCTTCTAAGAGTGAAAGGGGGGGGGGGATATTTTTGAAACGTCTGTTCATGATTAAATTTGAAAAATTCAATCACAACCAGGCTTCCGATATTTTGATATACATCGGATATTTTGATATATATCCAATATTTTCAAACTTATGTCATTAAATAGTAACTGCTTATTAATCACAGTTTATTTTCTTATGCAATTATTATAATAATGCATCAATTCTAAAATTAATGTTTCTTTTATTATTTACATTCATATATATACATTTTTTAAAATAAATTTACATACTTTGAATGGCATTGAAATATAAATGATATTTTTCAATCATTTGTAAAATTTGATAATTTAATCTATTGGAAATAAAATATAGCATAACTGATACATTTCTATTAATTGTAATGGAATTATTTAAGCATTAGATGCTTTACTCATTTTCTTCGGTTAACTTCTTTTACAAATGTTATATATTTCAGAAATAAAAAATATGCATTAGTCAGTACAGATCCATAAGACATTTTTTTTTCTGATCAAATAAAATTGTTACATTACCTAAAATTTTGTGGGAAAAAAAATAATAATAATAAAAACAGAGAAAGAATAGTATTATTTTCATTATATTAATGACAAATTAATATGTTATGTAAAAAAACTACATTGCTTTTGATTATTTTCAATAATAAAAAAAAGATAATAATCCTATTTATACATTTAATATTTATATCGCAATTGTCGTAGTTCGAAAAAATAAATTTCGAAAATATCAAGATATCATGATATTTTCAAAATAAATATCGGATATATATCGTGATGTATATCAGCGAACTCTGATCGCAACAAAGCATTAAACTTCACAAAATGTCGCCTATCTATGTATAAAAATCGTTTTAAATGTGATTGACGATGCATGCGCAGAGATATGTTTTTTAAAAATTATTTAGAAGCTAAACAGCTTCACATATATAGCGGACTTTGTGCCAAGCGGGCTGCCTCAGGACACACACAGATAGGATTTACAACACAAGAGAAGGAAATAACACCCAGGGCACCAGCGGGATTCGAACCCACACCTCTGGCTTAGAAGACGAAGCTTCTACCACAGAGCCGCGGAGGCCTCAGATATATTTTCAACATTATTCAATGAGCAGAGAAGAAGCAACTATTTGACTTCTCATGGTCTGCTGTTGAAACAAAAAACATGCAAACCAAATCAAAACGAAAACAATTTTGGCGTTCGCTGCCCAGGGTTGGCAAAAACCCGGGTTTTTTTAAAAAAGCCCATGGACCCAGGGTTTTTTTGGGTTTTCTTCAATAAAACCCAAAAAAACCCAACTAAAGCTGGGTTTTTTAAAAGAAATGTGGTTTTTTTTTTTTGTCTTTTTTTAGGGAAAATGTGGGGTAGTAGCATATTGTAGCGTAACTATATGGACAAAGCACAAAAATTGTCTTGGGGTAAAAAAAGCTGGAAAATTCAGCGTTTTCTGAAGAAAAGTAAAAAAGACAACAAAACCCAAGAATGGTGAAGTTTCTGATTTTTTTAGTTTCCATGATTATCAACAGTTAAGGCAGAGTTACTTCTCGAGTGATAAAATATATTGTTCGTTTGTAATTACTACATTTTTTTTTTTCATTTTACTTTATTGTATTTCATTTTGTTATGCAAAACTACTATTAAACCTCAAGTAGTTTAAATCCTTTTTTACTGAATTCCAGCTTAATCAAGACATTTCTTTGAATTTTATGTTGCCTGTTTTTCTATTTTTGTGTACAGAGCAAGAAATATTTAACTTTTTCGTAAGATAATGAAAATACTGTACATCCTTTTCTGTTTTCTGTCCGACCGTTTGAAAACCTGTTAGTTTCTAAAAAATATACCTTGTTCATTCGAGATTTGTGACTTGTTGGTTTGCAGAAAATAATTCACATGAAAGCCTTTTAGCTAGAGTAGTTTCCTCTGTATAGTTTACAAATATTGAGAAAATCAGACGTGACAGGACTTAGTCAAGATAATTTGAGTTATTTATTGACCAGTTAAAGGAAAAAGTTAAATATATTTATTTAAAATCTTTGAAGTATTTTTTTAGTGCTGCTAAGAGTTAAGAAATACTATTAAAGTTCAAAATTCATTTTCTATGTCCATTGTCTGTGGTGAAGAACAAATAAAAAAGAAGTTTAAATTGTGAAAGTATTTAAATTAATTTTTTAAAAAACTTCTCGGAAAATTTTAAAAAACCCAAAAGTGGGCTAAATAATGGGTTTTTTTAAATGGGTTTTTTCAAAAAAACCCATTGGGTCCAACCCAATTGGGTCCATTCTGGCCAACCCTGTCGCTGCCACATAATTTTCTTATTGCTTATTATTTCTTTTTTTGTTTGTTTTGTTTTGTTTTTTCCCTTAAAGTGATGTCTCGTTCTGTAAAATATTGTCATCAGCGAGAAAATGGGACTTTTGCTGTCCCATATGAAAGTTCCCCGGGACGCGGGACACTTTTTCAAAATACGGGACAGTCCCTTGAAATCCGTGACGTCTGGCATCCCTGGTATACACATATAGGGTTGAATGGGGTAAGTAGTACCCTTTATGAGAACAATTATAGGAACGTGTATATAAAGGTGTGTTGAAGGAATGTAATACAGTCGGACCTCCATATATCGAAGTACTAAATTGTCGGAAAAAAATTCGATATATAGAAATTTCGATATATAGAAACGATCTTATTTTGTCCTAAAAGTCTCCTAAAACATCAACTAATTTACGTGTATGAAATCCAATTTCCAATTAATACAAGCATCGGATTAAATAAAAGTTAATAATTAAAAAAAATAAAATAAGTTACATTTTTACGCCTTCATACATACATCTTCATTCTTCAATTCAACTTGATCCGCAACATTAGGGGATTTTCGTTTTGACAATGTAATCGAAAGAAAAGTAAAAAATCAATCTACCTTATTTTTGAATGATTTTTACTGCAGCTAAAATGACTAGGAATGCTAATCAACAGACAAAAGGGAGAACTTGAAACTGATTTTACAATGTTACCGGTTACAACTAAGATTTGAAATAAACTTGAGGGAATTTAAGAACTCCAGAACGAAACAACGACCTATCTACACATCCCTCAACCTCAGATTCCTTATGAGTTTCGTAGCAACCTTAAGTGAATATAATTGTCTCCCTAACCTTCATTTTTCATGAGACAAAGTCTAAATTGGAAAAAAAAATCTACGAATGTCTCGAAAAAAATTCGATATATAGAGTTTTTTTCGATATATAGAAACAGGTTTTCTATATAATGAACATAGAAATTTGCTGGGATTTCGATGTATAGAAAATTTCGATATGAAGAAGTTCGATATATGGAGGTTCGACTGTACATTTGATTAAGATCAATTTTGGCAAATTAGCCAAAACTATAAGAAATTGGAAACACTAAATGACTGCGTCTATGTAAAGTTGGCAAAGGAAGAACCATTATCAACATTAGTCCTACATAAATCTTAATGGTTTTCTTTCAAATAAGTTTCACAAATAACTAATCACCAGCTTTAGCAGTTTTTGTAGATAAACTATCAATGCGTACTAAATCATCATAGTTGTCTTGTATTTCACTAATACAAATTTTTCAACAGAGTTGCTTTTTATTTTTAAATCCTCACTGTTATGGGAGAACCACTTACCCCTTAGTGTGGGGACCTCTTACAGCAAAATTTCATGAGGTAAGTGGAACCCCTCCTCTAAAACAGTTATCAATAATATTTCATTTAAAAATTCTGGTTGCAGTATGCACTTTAAGTTAAACTGTACATGATGGCTTAATGATCATAAAAAAATTATTTATTTATATATATATATATATATATATATATATATATATATTGACTAAGTTCTCTGATCTAGAAAAAAAATTCCACGAAACCCAAATATTTGCAAAACAAATCACTAATGAACCATGACAAGATCAATGTAAAAAAAGGATAAAATCCTTATGCTTTTTTCAGTTTTGGGGGGGGTGACCCACTTCCCCAACCAACCCTACTTCTGAATTTACTTCGTAAATTTTGCTTCAGTATATTTAACCTATAATTCACATATTTATAACTGTAATCATTGTTCTGTATTTACATTTAAAAGCAATAGTTTACATCCAAAATGAACAATTTATGTCCGACACCAAGCTAATAATATTTTTTAAATAATTTTTTTTCCTTATAATATCATTTGAAAACTGAAATATGCTTCAATCATAAATATACTTAATTAAGTTGTTTTTAAAATGAAAATGTAAGCCAATTCACAGACTTTTAACAATTTTTAATTGAATCATCAATTTTACTATTTTTGTGTTTATGTCCGACACCAACTCTTTAAATTTTTTTAATTTATACTTTAGGAATCGATTTTGAAAAACTAACATGATTTTTCATTCTTGTAAATAAATTTAATCATTTTGGATCAGTATATATTTGGTAAATAGAATTGAAGCTGAGAAATTTTTCTTCATTTTTTACGTCCGACACCATGGAATTGCTCTTTTGTGGAAAGAAAATTTTTGTGAGGTTAGAAGCAAATTAAAAAATGTCACATTTTCTTACTTTTGAACGTATAATTTTTGGTACATTTCCGCTACAGGAACTTAATCCGACTCGTCAACTTTTTATTTTCATTAGCGGAAATAAAAATTAATGGTTACATTGTTGTCATATTTGCTCCTATTTTATGATTTAAGAATTTAATGGGACTTTAAATGCTAATTAATGATTTCATTTTGCCATTGGTTAAACATTTTGCTTTCAATTTTTTAAATTTAGCGTTGGCGGATAATTTGAATTGAACCTTTTTTCTCGTTATACAATGGCTTTTTCGTTACTTGGTGGATTATTTTACATTTAAATGCATTACTTTAATTATTTTGAACATTTTTTTCTCATTTTAATTAAACTTTCAGTCTTGTGTTCACTGGGTGCTTTCTCTGAAAGTTCATGATAAAGGAGAAATACTGTATCATATCGCTAAATAAGTAGTTTCTATGCAACTTTAACCAAACAAGACAGCATTTAACAAAATGAAAGATAATCCCCAGGATTTAAAGTGACATACCACAGAAAAGTACCCAGTTATCTGTGTTTAACTATACTTTTATGTGCATAGAAAAATGCTGAAAAAGCTATTCATTTCAGAAGTACTGTCTCTGATGCGCATACATGAGGACTTGCGGTCATTCTTTTGGGTTCATTTACCCCCTCCCCCCCATCTATCACTTGATCGATGTAAAAGAAAGTAATGTGGTGTCTACACCAATTTTTTTTTTTTTTTTTTTTTAATGTTGGAGTCAAGACCTGATTTGACTGGACTATTAACAAACGAAATCCTAGATTAAAGGAATAGCTCCTACTACAATAATGTAACACCAAAAAAGTTAGGCCTTCAAAAAATATAAAGCATACTTTAAAATCAGGAATTTCCAAATTGAGGCTGAAATCGAGAAGATTGGGAAGTTCTCTTGTTTTTCCCGTCAAAAAGCTGTCCATATCAGCTAGTACAGTAGGCAAAGAAATGCAAAATTCAGTACTCTTCGGATACATGCTCTTCAACATTTCCACTTCTGATAGCTGAAGTTCAAAACATTCATGCAAAGGTTCATTTTGTGACATATTGCCATTAGCATAAACAGCACAAAAATAAAATCAGCACACTAAAACAAAAAAGTAACTCAACACACTAAAAATATTGCACTGAGAAATCTAGCTTTGAATCAGAGACTTTGCTGAATTAATAACAAGAAAAACTCATAATTCAAGAATTTTTTAAGTAACCATTACATAGAATTATGGATACGCACACTATTTCAAAACTGTTTGACACGCAGATAAAACGTAAACAAACATACATCGCAGTTTACAGTGAAGGTTTAACTGAGACTTTGTTATCGGATTTTTTTTTTCCTATTTGTAAAATTTCTCTCAATCAGATAACCAGAGCAACATCATGAAATAAAACGTTTTATACAACAAGTAATTTTCTGGGGCCGGAGGGGCTCGGGTTCGATCCCCGCTGGTCGAAGACCCACCGTCGTCATTAAAGGGGACTGGGCGACGTTAAATATGCTCGTGGTCTCAATGTCCTCCAAGTGAAACGATACCTCTGGGGGTGCTAGTACCAGGTAGCTATTAGCTCTTGGACTAGTTCTAAATTCTCATTAACTGTTCGATCCGGTGATGGTGCTGCCATCTATCGGTATATAAAAATAATGGAGGCAAGGCACTAGTATGCAGACCTCGACATAAATACAGTTGAAGTCAGTTGTGACTCTTGAATAGAAATAGAAATAGAAAGTAATTTTCTTGTGTCGGTAAATCAATTTTTCGTCTCACAGAACGGATGAGCTACATGAGTACTTTTCCTCAACTTTACTTTAACTTAGCAGACGATGTAAACAAACAATTCGTTGTTGGATGCACGTAAAGCAGAAGTAGCGTATCAAAGACCTACAAAAAAATTTAAATAACGTAAACAATTCTCCGTTTTGATTAAATGGCTGCAAAACCTACACGAAATTTCAGGCTTCAATTTTATCCTCAAGCAATAAAGTCTTGCATGTCAGAGGTTGTAATATTTTCAAGTACTTATATAACAAATCAATTTCTCAAGTTTCTGAAGCTATCACAAAATCGTACATACCTTATTGGGCTAAAACGTTTTCATAACACTGACTACGTTACTATATAGGAAACAGTGACGAAAAAAGAAAAGAAAAGATATCGTTTCATTAGTTTTTTTTATTATTATTATATTTTTTAATGGGAATTAGGTATAAAAAAAATTTCTTATCTAGACTTTCATTCAAAATCTTTTCTAAAATTACACACATGTTATATTTTCCTCAGAATGAAGATTTATGTTTCATTTGGTTACAGTTTCAACTTAGGAAACAATACTGTTTTGCATGAAGTCCATTTTGAATAAAATTTTAAACTGACCAGTAGGGTGGCTCAAAAATACGTGTAAAAAAAAGTTTCTGCTACATAACTGGACACCCCTCAAATCGCAACTCCAATAAACTATAAGGGGCGCTGCAGCCACTGCCTAATGACAAAGGTAAAACAAACAAATGCCGTAACTTATAACTTGCTTTGACGCTTAGTGAATGGCAGTAATTTTTCATCGTGTTCGTAGGAAGTTTTCTTTTCTATTCTTATGAAATTACATTACACCACAAACTGTCTGAAGCCTGTAATTTACCCCAAAGAAAACACGTGGAATAGAATGTTTTATCTTTTTCTTTAGTATTCTTAACCACGGCCAGGTAGCATATTCGAGCTCTGGAGTTGCGAATATTTTTAGACTTGGAAGAATTTTTGCTTCCTATTTCAACTGAAAGAGGGTGTTAAACCCCCCTCCATACATACGAGGGAGGGGGGGGGTTTAAAAAGTACATTGAACTGAAAAAACAATGCTACATATTACAATATACACTAGTAATGTGCATATACGTAGCATTACAATAATTGTTTACAAAAAAAAAAAAACAGCTGAGGAAATTAAATGTTTCTAAACTTGTAGCATTTTCTATACTATGGCAATGTTGAATTAAGAGGTCCTTGAGCACCCTCTTAAAATTTGAGTAAGAAGCTAAAACTTTTACAGCATAATACTATTAGTAAGTCTAAAAAAATAGGGGGTGTCCTTCACTTTAGCTTGAAAAAAATTTTTGAATCACACTACTGACCAGTTATATATTTTTTTCTTTTCAATGAATGTGTTTGACAAAGGCCCAATCGATGTAGCATAAGTCTATTAAATATATATCTCCACCTTAGAGCAGCGATTCTCAACCAGTGGTCTGGTAGACCTGTATCGGTTGCAGAAAGATTTGACCGGTCCTTAGAGTTTTTAGCTGGCTCAAGTTAAAAAATAAATTCTGTACTGAAAAGGAAAAAAAGAGGGGGGACCTATATATATTGTAGTAATATCTTGTCATATATGAAATTTTGTGGTGGATTTAATTTGCACGATTTTTTTTTTAGAAATGTTTATTCACTTGTGTAAAACTGTTACAATAGTTACTTATTGTTACATTTAGATATTGTTATGTGTCAGTTATTTAATATCAAGAAAATTTTTCTTTCTTATTTGCTTCTGTATTTGCTGTTTGTAAACCCTCATCGGTCCACAAACCTTATTTCCCGTGTTTTTGATGTTTCACAAAAGAAATTATAGGGGAAAACCTCACAAAATGTTAAATAAAATGTAAGTACATCAAATAAATTTTGAGATTTTTTCTGATTATCAGTGCATTAAATACTCTTGAACAGGTAGTAGAAGTTTTTCTGCAAGAGAACATAGAATTGTACTTGTAGCCATTCGATAGAACTTGTTTTCATGCTAAAACTCTTTTTTATGCTTAAGGCTGCTCTTCAGTGAGGGAAAACATTGAAGTTAGGGTGTAAATGACTTTCTTCCTTGAACGACGGGAGTGAACCTGAATCAAGTGATTCAACGGCCAATGGAGTGGACGGTAATCGATGTAAGGCAGGAACACGTGACCTGTCACAGCTGTCATTGTTCTGGAGGGAAAGGAACCCCTAAATGACCCCCGTCGTGAAGAGCAATCAAGGAAATTAGCTGGTGGCCAAAACCCCACTTGAACAGTACCGACGCGAAGGTTGAACAAAACAGAAAATAAAGTCAGTACCAAAGGGTCTGCGGTAATTTTTGAAACAAAGTTTTTTTTTTTGGATATGCGTTCCCAGATTTTATATTCATGAAAAATTGATGAATGAAATGAAAATTTATCATAAATTGATCAGGAAAAACGATTGTCTTTTTTTTTTTAAACGATGTTTTCAATTACCACGTCCGAATCTTATTTCGTTCATAAAGTTAATTCGTTTCTTGTCTGAAGTTTAATTAAAGAATGCAATTTTTTGCGTTAGGATATGATTATATATATATATAAAAAAACATAAGAGGTATAAGCTTAGTGTAAAACTGTGGTGTAGTCCCGGAAAAAAAGGGTAAGGGGTGAGGAGGGATGATTACATATCGGTTATCGGATATTTACAGTCAAGAGGTGGAACGATGCTGATTTTATTTTTAATTATTGAGAGGACGGCAGAAATGTCCTAATCAGAAAACAATTTCATATTAGGATATGGTTACATTTCAAAGAGGGGGGGGGGGGGGAATCCCGCTATTTTTAGTATATGTATATATATATATATATGGTCGAAAAAGGAAGACTTCTGCAATTCGATGGAGGATATGCAACGCTGAACTGACATTTTTGTTAATTAATCAATTAATGTTTTAGATATTTATTTTTATTTTTCCGGTGATTCATCATGCGCGGGGCTGCATTTGTTTACTATCAGTAAACAAATCATCCCGCAGAAATATAGATAATCAGCATGGTGACTAGAGCAGCATACACAAGACTAAATGATTAATATACTTCTTAAAATTGAAATTCTTTTTCAAAAATAATAATAATAATATTAATAATAATAATATTTTACGCATCAGACGAAAAGTGCAACAGGCTATAATAATAAGTAGTTGGTAAGTCTTTTATTGACGTGTATTTTTGAAGCACGCAGTTATATGATGTTTGAGAACAATTGAAAATACATTTTGTGGGTGGAATTACATGAGCAACAGGGAATTACTTGCAATAATGTACTTAAATTAAAAATACAAGTTGCAGTTTACTTGCAATACACTTGGAACAATGTACTTCGACTTATTCAAATGCAAAATGTTAGGAGGAATAGAATAACTTTTTTTGATTTTTTTTTCTTTTCAGGTCTTTTTTTTTTCTAATGGTTTTCAATTTTTGGTTACATTAGTTATGCATTGCTTTCTGCGATTCAAAATAGTAATAATAACAATAATCAGAAATGCTTTCCTTTCTGCGGATACTATGGTGAGAAAAGCAACGGCTAAAAGCATAATTTTCAGAAAATTCATTCATGCTCGCATTTCGAAATTAAATGAAACCTCTTTATTACCACACAATGTTGACAGCTTCGTGCAAACGAAGTCCTAAACTTGATAGCTGCACTCAATCAAGCTTTCATTGATGCAAATTATTGCAATCAATCAAGCAATCGTAACAATTACGTGGAATATTCCCTACTTACGTCAATTGTTTGCTCGTAAGAACGTAAACAATGTCTTACATACGTAATTTATATTCAGAAAAAAATATCAGAATTGAAAATATAATCCGACATTTGCAAATCACACACATTAGTATACTATCCTTTAAATTTAAAAAATATTTCAATTTAATTTTTCTCTTTTTGTATAAAAGTATTCAGGAAGCAGAATTTATAAATTGTTGAGTGTACTAACATTTATTGCTCTAATTTTTCTTTTTTTGATCTTTTCTCGACTCTCGACTCGGAAATTTTAAACTGTTAGCAAAATTAGGGTAACTTAAATAACTCTAGAACGTGGAAGAGAAATCTGTCAGGCCCAATAAAAACTTTTTGAATGATGTAAAAGACAGAAACACATGTATCTATCTCTATTGATAAAGATGTTCTTAGTAACCCCGAAACAAGTGTAATTTAATTTGCACGTTTGTACATTAAAATAGTGTAATTTCTATGTTAATAAATGTTAACATTTAAAATCAACAAAAGTTGAGAGATGTGCGCAAAAGTTGCGTGAGACTAATACCAATCATTCGCCCTCGAATACCTTATTATTGCTTGACCAAGACCAAATATATTCTTTTTTTGAGCGACCACAGTTGGTTATTGTTTTCACTTGTCCGTAGTTGATGTTCTTTCGACTTTATTTTTCTATGCTTTTAATGCAAACTCGTCTGTTCCACGTGTCTTCGCGAGCATGTCCCTCCTCCTGGGCGGTGAAGTTCATGTTCCCCGCTATGGACTTTACTTATTCCCGTCCCTCTCGATTTTACACAATACTTTTCAGACAAAAACAGCATTCAGTCAACAACGTCCAGCATCCAGCCCCTGGAATTCATTTGAATGTAGACGTCTTGTATTCAAATCATGACTTTTACAAATATAATTCGGATAGGAACCATTTGTAGAAATAAGAAACCCAACGAGTAGGGTTCTACCACAATTCGTGATTGTGAAAAACATAATTTAAATTCAAGACGTCAAAATTCAAATGAAAGCTATGGGCTGGATGCTAAATGTTTCTTTCTTTTCTGTTTGGTATTTATTATTATTATTATTATTATTATTATTATTTTGAATTCCCCCCCCCCATTTATGAATAATATTAAGTAATGATAATGTTTCAATGAAGCTTTAACACCATTTTAAATCGGGTGTTCCAAAATATCTTCAATTTTTAAATGTGTAAATTGTAAATAAAATATGCACCTTAAAAAGCATGAGCTTTGTTCAAGAAATAGATAAAAGTCGAAAACGTCTTAAAATCACAAGTAAAAGATGTAAATTATAAGTGTAGAAAATGCATTGCTTGATTGAAAACTTGTGGCTATGTATTTGTTTTTTTATCCAGGATATTAAAAAACTTGGACCTTTGACACTTTGAATTAAAATTCAACTAGAAATTTGGTTTTTCGTACTAATATTCAAGCCGTATATATTGTATTTATGGTTCAGTTCCCTTCTTGTTGTTTACCTTTTTATAGCGAAATTGAGGCTATAAACAAAATTGTTATTCGGTTCCTTAGACTTCACTATGAACAGGCGCGACTGCACAGTGCATACACACAAATATATATTGATAAAGACCGGCTAAAATTGAAAAACCTTAGGTTTCAGGGAAATGTTTTAGACGTCAGACAAATTATTTGTCTGAGCTTATGAAAATTTCAGTGTAACACGACTACCGAAAGATTCTTAGAACATTGTGTATTCATCCAGTTAAAAACAAAATGGTCAGTGTTCTCCCCCTTCCCCCATCAGTTCTCTAATTATCTGTAAATTTAAACCAGTGGTTCCCAATCTTTTGCACGTTGCGACCCTTTTTTGTCCAAGTAAAGGACCTGTGATCCCGTAGCCTACATGTCAGTAAAGTATCGCTAGGTGTGGACCTAACCTGGCAACATTGTGAAAGCTACGTTAGATGCTACATTACAAAACTGCTATGTTAGATTCGATCCACCCCCAACTATACTGTAGTAGGAATAATGTTTCGACCGAATAAGAAACACTACACGACCCCATTTGGGGTCACGAGCCTGGGAACCCACCCCTGCTTTAAAACGATTTTTTACACTCATTCATGCTTTAAAGAAATGCAGGTATGTATCGTTTTTCTCGTTAGAAAGTTTTCAAAAGAAAAATTCAGTGAAATCCTGTTACAACGTATATCAGTATAACGAAATACCCGTTTCAACCAAATAAGTTTTCAGTCCCGATTTTGAAGTTCATTGTTACTGGATTTCACTGTATTATGAATTACATGATCAATGTGTACATACCTTGTAAAAAATTTCTTACGAGTTTGGCTCGAGAAATTATTTTCAAAAATGTTTGTTGAGCTGTGGAAAGCATTTTATGCGTTTACATTTGTAGTAACATAGTATAATATGGACAAAAATAGATTCCAAATATCTAGTAAGTATCTGGAATAAGGTTTTGGACCCCGGGTTTTTTTTTTTTTAGAAATGGTCGCATTATTTCGAACAAAGTCTCAAAAGAGTGCTGGAAATATTTTGCCAGATTTTTTAAGGAGCAAAATGTCAAACAGTACCTACCACCTTTTTCAACGAAATTCATTTTTTCTCGAATTTTAAACAATCAAAAAATGGATATTTCAAAAAAGCAAAAAGTACGCGACACAGATAGAGGCTTGAAAAATACTCGGAAAAAATTTACATGAAAACTTCAAAGGAATTTGTAAAACCTTCATCCAACTTTCCCCGCAGGTTAACATTGAATCCGTAGGCTGTCAGACTCTCAGTGAAAAGCATCCTTAAATTTGCTTATTGAGTAGCATTAACCCCTTGAGGACCAGCGCATGGAAAACGAAGCGCAGCTACGGGACCGAACGTTCCGAAATGGAACGCCGCCATCGGCCCGAGCATTTACAGCAGTTAAGCCTAACTGAACAAAAATATTCATATAAAATCAGCATATCAAAATAATGACTTGAAATTTTAAATTTGCTGTAACAATGTACTACTGATTACTAATTATTAATATAAAGACTATTACATTATTAGAAGGGAGTGAAATAAGTAGAATACTAAAACTTGAACTATGTGCACAAAGTTAAATAATATGTGCACAAAAACAAAGTTAGACATCTTGAGTGTGCAATCAAAGAAAAAGAAATGTAGCAAAAAAAATATGTAAATTTAATTAAAACAACTTAGGTCAACGAATTTAAACTAGTTCAATTCCCACGCAACAAGTCTCAAAATTGCTTCATAATTCTCTTGAAAACATTCCCCTTCACTCACTTCGCTAAATAAAGAAGAACAATATCAGAAAGGATTCAAAAATAATCATAAACTTCAGTGCCGCTTGAAATCATTCCTGTACTCTCATCGAACGGGAATCCCAAAAGTCTGGAACACATACGCAAAAATATTTTA
Source organism: Uloborus diversus (assembly GCF_026930045.1). Lineage (NCBI taxonomy): Eukaryota > Metazoa > Arthropoda > Arachnida > Araneae > Uloboridae > Uloborus > Uloborus diversus. The sequence goes on along the minus strand of NC_072731.1, from coordinate 181,419,441 downwards.
ACCATCCTCCCCTCCCCCATAATTTATTCAGCTAGATGTATATCTCTTTCAATTACTCGTAACAAAAAAAGAGAAGCAAAGATATAAACAAGAGCAATTGAAACCTCATAAATCATTCGCGCAGAGCAGTGATTCACTGATGTTTACATTAAAAAAATCTATCCCATTGAGAGGCCCAAATAAAAAACTAAAGCCTATACATGAAGGTCAAATACCATGTGACTCGAATAAGATCAAAGTTATAGCCATTTAGCGCCATCTATTATCGTTTAAATATTCATTTAATTCGTTCCATTTCGAGAAAGCGTATATGTGACGCTGGGACGTCAGCGTCGATCAGAGCGCGTAGCGGTTACGTGCCGCTGGGCTGATAAGAGAGGAATTGTTGCGTAGCGTCCGCGTGACACTGGGTGCGAACGGGTTAATATACATATTTATCTTTCTTTGGATGCACCAGCTCCATTGTTTATGCCTTCGTGATGTAGTGAAAAGTAATGGGGGTAGTGCATCCCCAGAAATAGAAATATTCATTAATGCTATATTATAAGCATACTTAAGATAATTTTAATCTTAATTATATCCGTGAATTAATTTGAATAACACAGAAAGGTTCTTCACTGAAGGTCTGCGATGCAACTTTACGCAAAATGCGATACTTCCTTTTTTTTTTAAATTTACAACGTGAATTTTTTTTTTTTCGGATATAGGGTTTATAGGTGTGAGTCCTATACTCTGGTTTCATGCCAAAAAATAAGGGAAAAAATTGTAAAACAAACCCCTAGAAAAAAGGATGGGTTTTGATGATTTTAAAACTATAATAAGTGGTAATACCCCCCATGAGTTAACCAATTTCCTCCATATGTTCTTGCGTACAAACTTAGCACCTCTCTAGCCCCTCAGAAAAGTATTAATGTATAATATAACGATCCCTTCCCCTCCAAATAAAAATAATGGCTATGAAACTGTCAAAAACTGAAAAAATTGCGGCCGACATTTCCAAAAAAGCGGGACGTGTGAATGGAAAAAGGTGGTCATATTTGGATTCAGGAGGTCATTTAGCACAAGAATTCAGAAGAATTATCTCAGAAGCACTCTTTAAAAACTATATCCTTTCTAAACACAAATCAAATCGTGAAGATGTTTCCAAGCATGTGGATTCACTTTCAAAAGCACTCACTCATTCCTTCAGTGAAAAATGCCTCCGGAAAAGAGGGGAGTAGTAAATGGAAACGGTCGTTTGTGCTAATGATTGTAAATCTTATACACCTCACCCGGTTTTCCCCTCAAGAAAGGAGGGACCGGTGGGAGGCGTGGCTTAGTAGAGAAATTGAGCTTTTTCGAAAATATTTCAGATGGTTGGAACTCCAATATTTTTTTAGAAATGGTCGCATCATTTCAAACTTAGTCTCAAAAGAGAGCTGGAAATATTTGGCGTGTTGGGACGTGCTTAAAATTTCGATAGCACGATTTGCAGCTTTTTTGCAGAGCGAAAGGTCCGACAGTACCTCGTTTTCGAAGAAATTCATTTTTTCTCGAATTTTAAAAAATCGAAGAATGGACGTATCAAAAAAGTAAAAACTAAAATACACAGACATAGGCTTGAAAAATACTCAGAAAAAAAATTGACCCGAAAACTTCAAAGGAATTTTGTAAAATAACATTCAACTTTCCCCGTAGGTTAGCATTGGTTCCGAAGCTTTCAGACTCTCAGTGAAGAGCACCCTTAATGCATGTTCAGATCTTTTTATAGGCTAAATTTAAAAATTTATTTCTGAAAAAAAAAAGGAGCATATAAAATTTGTATGTACAGTAGAACTCCAATTATCAGAACTTGACTATCAAAATCTCTGATTAGCCGAGTTACTTTTGGCATTTTAAAAACATAAATTAAGACATTAACGCTCTGTGATTCACAAAATGACGATTGTGTCTACCCTTGCCTCCAAGAAGCTAGTGTAGGCACAGCGGTAACATTATTGAGATGGTGAGTCAGCATCTCATAAGGCATTTCTGATATTGATTTCTACTAATGTGCATCTCTTATAAGTATGCTTAATATGCAAATGTATTCATTTTCATTACATAAATTAAAAGGTTTTTTTCTTTGAAATCAGTTTTTTTTTTCTAACTCAAACATACATATTGTAATAAATTAAAATGAAATACATTTTTCGAAAAAAATCCAATTGCCTGAATTTTTGATTAAGCTGAACGGGGTCAATTTGAATAATTAGAGTTCTACTGTTATTTATCTAGTTTATAATTGATTGGCATTTTTTAGATCTTACTAGGTAGAATGGTAATAGAAACATAATCAACATTCAACACGATTATTTAATATATCAATTTTTAAATCTTACAAAATACTTAATGTAACTTTAATAATTATTCTTTTCTTTTAGACAGTAACTTATGCTTCTTGTGTTGCTAAAAAAGATGATATAAAAAAAGATGATTGTTCCAAAGAATTCCAGAATTTAAAAATTTGTTTTGAAAAAAATGTAAGCAGTTAAAATTTTTATTAGTTTTCACATTTTATAACTAATATTTATTTCTAATGTTGTTTAATTTTATGTTGTTTAGGTATTTTGCAGTAAGTTACCAACCCTAAGCCGCTAAGGGCTAAGGCAGAAATACATTAACACTAGAATTACAGAAGGGGGTCATTTTGACCCCAAGCAAACTTTTTTTGCTTAATCCTTTCTTTACTTTTCCTAAATCATTGTGCTGTATGGTACTATATAGATTTTAAGAAAAAAAAAGCTCTGTCTTGAGCCCCAATCAAAAGATTATACCTAAAATTACGGGAGGTGTCATTTGGACCCCTTTGAGAAAAAGAAAATGCATTTCATTTTGCCAACTCAGCAACGAACAAAAAATAATAAAAGGGTGTCTGCATAACATCACACCTGCCTGTCACATGATTTGTAATACTGGAAATATACTTTCTAAAGGAAAGAGAACAGTGAGAAGATATCAGGCATAGATGAATGAGTGTAGGTTCTGCTAGATAATTTTTTTTCATTCATTTTCGATAAAATAGTTTTATTTAAAAAGCTTTTTGTTTTCGTAAAAGCATATTATTGTCTCGTAAAAGAGGGCTAAGGGCAGACGAAATTGTAAAAATGATGCAAGAACTAGACGATCTAGATTAAATGGGAAGGAAATACTCCCTGAACTTCCCTCACACCTCTGACCAGTATATTATATATCTTCCGCAGTATTTTGGACTGAGCAGCTATAAATACCTGAATTTTGTTCAGGGCATGTACAAAAGAAAGTATCAGCGGAAGGATTTTTTAATTACGTTTAGCAGAAGGAGAACTAAGAAAGGAACACATACCATGTACAAACAAACTTTTTCTATCTGTAAGTAAATTTATGTAAGTGCAAGATTCAGTGGAGTAAAAAAAAAAAAGAAAGAAATGTCAAACAAAGGAATGAAAGGGTAAAAAAAATAGCCTTATATCTGTATGTCGATTTCGTGTATAGAAAATTAGAAAGATTAGCTCGAACCATGAAAGTACAATTATTTGTTATTTTCACTTTTAGTTTAAAAAAAAAATCATCTACTTATAAATATTTGGGTACAAAACCATTTTCTGCAAAATTTGATAAATTTATTGTAGATTTCTAAAATGTTTTTAATGAAACTGAAACAATGCTAGATACTTCAATCTCACTTTGAAAAATATTTTTTAAAGATTTCATTATGCAGGTTTAAAACTTCTCTATCCTCAAAAAAAAATCTAATTGTAATAAATTTATTTATTTTAACTTCATTTAAAAAAATGTATGACATAATGTAGGAAACTACGCCGCTTTCTTTAGCGGAGGTTAAAATGAACCCGCCGTATTTCAAAGTATACAAAAACTGCCATAATTCTAGTGTTAAATACACTGCCAGCTCAGTTATTCCATCCGAGGACTGCAGTTTCATGCTTTTTAGCACTCATCAGCCTGGAATAGGAAATAACTGAGCTGGAGATGGAAAACCTCTTAAAGGAGCCAAGAGTGCCAAACAAACTGTTTGCTAATATAGAATTAGCACATCAGACGAGTGATTGCATCAATGGTACGGTCAAATGGTATGGTTCAACTCAAAGATTGAAGGCAAAACTAGGTACTGTCTGTCCTTCACGAGAAAAGCTCCCAACCGTAAAATCTGAGCCTGCACTATACTTGACCTTGAGGAAACAAACTTGTGTTGAATATTTTATGTTAAAAAAATTCATTTGTAAAATTACTTGCAAAATTTTTTAAATTGCATTATGTTCTTTCTTTTCTTTTTACAGATGAAATCCCTTATTTCAAAGAAAGGCTAATATTTGGGCTGCTTATTTTTTGCTATCAAAAAGTTCTTGAAAACATTTTTACTTTTTTCTGTTACATGATCATATTTGTTTAATTTTCATTAATAAAGTTTGATTTATTGCTGATCTGAAATGGTTTTAGTATTTATACAGGAATACACAGGGCTCATAGCAAGGGGAAAAAATATATAAGAGTTTAAAAGGAAAAATATAGGAGTTTGATAGCAAGATATATAGGAGTTTAAAAGGAAAAATATAAAAATTTAGTAGGAAAATACATGGGAATTTCCGAAAAGTATAGCATCTAGTATGTTGAAGCACTGTACAAAAAAAAAAGAGTGCCAGTATCAATACAATTCTACAATGCATGAAGCCATAGCAATGTGAAGAGTCTTAAATGTGAGAGCAAATGAATCTTTGTACCCATGGTTGTTTATATGAATCATGTTTGTTTAAGACAATTTTGACTCAATTAAGCAAAATTGTGTGTGCGTGTTTTTCTTTTTTTTTAACGTGGAAAAAATTCTACATACAATTTCAGAGAACTTTATTAAATTTTCGGTCAAATGAGATATTATTAGAAGTATAGCGCAAACTCAAAATATCCATTCTTGGATTATTTAAAGAATTTTATCACAAAACAGTATGAAAAAGCAATTACAAAATTCAGATTTTGTCTTACGTCCTTTGAAAAATGCACCTCTTCTTGATTGCTAAAACTAGGTAATAATTAATTTGGACATTCTTTTTTCAATGTCAAATTTACCTATAGCCCTTGGTATTGGTACCTCACTGTTTCAATGCTAACACTATAACAATGAAAAGCTCCAACGACTCCATTTCTCTCTCGTCTCAACTGGTTTTGTTGGACATATCATGAGAAAATCGTTACAAAAAGTGTGCAACACTCTGCCTCACCTTCGTTTCACTATTTACAGAGAAAAATAACTTATTTTACTATTATAGTTTTACTATTATTATTAGAGGAAGGTAAAGAAAAAAAAAGATGGCGCTAAGGCATCACGTTTGTGGGAGAGAGAGAGAGAGAGAGAAACGGTCAGTCTCATACGATTGATTCATTTAAGTGGCATGTTTGATTAGAATATTCTGCAATTTTTTAATGTTAAAACTGGGTTTTGTTTCTTTTTTGATGAATTGATTCATTAAAGTGACTGATTCAATCCTCATTATTCATCAATTCAGGCCTCATTATCCAGCGCTCACTGTAACGGAATTATTCATAACTTACAAGTAATTTGTGTACATATATATATACACATATGTATAAAGGGTGAATTGGACCTAATCTGCCAGACAAAAGGGGGTGTTAGAAGAGCCCTAGTGGAGCATAGAACCATCCATTATCCTCTGCAATTTGTAACTGTAACCGAGCAAATAGAAAAAAAAAAACAATTTCTGAGATGAAGACCGATTTCTAAAAATCTTGGAAAATCTACACACAAAATAAGTACATACTTGAAAAAAGCAGACAAAATCCTATAAAAATGACACTTTTTTCATAGAGCTACAAGCTTTGTAACATTTGAAGTACTCGAAGTTGAATTGCTACCAAAATCTGTACACAGCATTTTTAAAAACAATCGTTTGAGCTACAACTGGTCATTTGAACTACATGTAAGATTATATGTGACAAAATGAAAAGATTTCAAAATCTTTACAACAGTACACTTAAAGTCAACAAATTATACTATAAAAATTAAAAAATAAACACATTCAAAGAAAAATAAATAATTGAAAACAAGTTAAAAGTTGCAAGTAAAGCCATCTATATTTTGTATGTTACATAAAAATAATCAAACAGAAGTTTAGAACATAAGCCAACATTAAAGATGTAAAAGTGCACAGTGCAGGGGAGAAAAAAAAAAAAATAGACTAAAGGTTTTTGCATTTTTTGGTAGCATTTAACATCCAACAAAAAAATATATAGGAGTTAGTGAGAAAATATAGGAAATATAGGAGAATATCTGACAATTGTGGAAATATAGGAGATATAGGAGGACTATGAGCCCTGAATACAGTAAAATTAAAATATAGAATAGTATTTATTGTTTTTATACAGGGTGTAACAGTGCAGCGTTTACAGACTTTCAGGGCATATAGAGTACACCTAGATGATGGGAAATCACATAGCAATGCACGATCAGTAACACATTCCTGACGCGATAGTGACGACACATAACACAAGAAAGACAAGACACTAATTAGAGTATAAACCATGTTTATTTTTAATACAGCTAAAATGCTGGTAAGTTTTGTCTTGTGTATACAATACTGCCAACTGAAGGTAAACGGCAGTATCTGCAGAAATGAAGAAACGCGTTCTGGATTCAATACTAATAATAGGGAAATGCTGGAATTAGATGCCTTTTTCGCGCCTTTGTTTCAGCGGAAGCCAAAAAAGCAAGCTTGTACTGTAAAGATAATGTACACTAGATGACAAAAATAAAAAAAAATGACAAATTTGCAGTTACTGCCCTTTACCTGCACACGGCAAAATAGATGCACGTAAACCGAAGCATCAGATGACGGAGCATGTGGTTTTTGTTGCCGCGCTTGGTACTTTCGTAAAGGTTCGATCTTCAATGCTACGGAGATGTGAGGTACGCATCACGGCCTGGGCTCGTAATTTTTCAAACATCTACTTTGATGACTATCGTTGGCTCCTTATGGTTTTTTTTTCTTATTTCTTTGTTGTATTAAGAATAATAAACATGTTTTCTCCTCTTATTCGTATCTTGTCTTTTTTGTGATTTGTGTCGTCACTACCGCATCAGGAAAGCGTTTCTGACCGGCACTGCTATGTGGTTTTCCTATCATCTAGGTGTACTCTATCTGCCCTGAAAGTCTGTAAATGCTGTACTCATACACCCTGTATTATTAGTAGAATCGACGCTTGAATGTAAAAAGATAAGTATAATCTCCCCAAACTGCAGAAAACTAATTGATTGTTAAGAGATAAAGAAATACTTATGTGCAGAAAAGTAAAAGATAATGTTACTACGTTAAACTGCAGATTTGCAGGGAAGTGCAGACATATGCTTTTGTCGAATGACTTTTCTCCCATAAGCTAATTTTTTGCATTGAAAACAGGGTTCTTTACAACCCCCCGAACAGGTTTCTGCATTTTCATGCAAATTTGGGCAATTCAATGTTGTAATATCTTTTAATTGATTGTTACTAATTACTGCATAAAGATTTTATCTATTCTAATATTATAAAGAAAGAGGGCGGATTTTTGTGTGTTTATATGTTCAAGGTAATCTCCAGAACCACTGCACCTATTTGAAAAATTCCTTCACTATATGAAAGATGCTTTCTTACTGAGTAACATAGGCTATAATTCAAAAAAAAAAAAAAAAAATCTGATAAAAAGTTTTTTTTTTTAATTCCAATTTAGGCTAAAATTTCAGTTTGAATTGCCTATTATTGGCTATTAAAGGGGTGAAAAATTACTTGCACATATTATGTATCGTTGAAAAGGGTAGAATTTTCCACATTCTAAACAATTTGTTTCAATGCTCTAACTTAATTACGGCGGGAGTAATTTGTGTTTTTACACGAAATTTTTTAGGCTTAGATGAAATTTAGGCACTACTTTCTTCATTAAATCTATTAATAAGAAGTGAAGGAATTGTCCCACAGTTTTCTTTTTGACACCATTGGAAAAAGCGACATTTTCTACTCCAGATCTCTCTCGACCTATGGTCGAAAAAATTAGCTTCTATCTTCAAAGGAAAAAAGTTACAAGCGTTTTTAAATCAATTTTGAAATATGTCATTTTGATTCAAGTTGTCAACCATTTTATTTTCGCGTTTCCACGGTTACGCTTTTTGAATCCATTGTTTAGTTCCTTATTTTGCATTTAATTTCTCCAACTTATTTTATTTCATGTTTCCATGGTTATTCTTTTAAAATCCATCTTTTGCATTTTAATTTCTTAAAAGTATTTTAATGTCTGTCGTCATTGTTTGGAAGGGTAATTTTGCATGGTGTTTTTTTTTCTTTTGTTTAAGCCTGATTGTTGAATATGTGTCACTTGACACAATTTTTATTCTCAAGGTAGACCGGGCAAGAACGGGCAACGCAGCTTTTCTTACTAACATTATATATGCGAAAGTTTGTCTGTATGGATGGATGGATGTTTGTTACTCTTTCACGCAAAAACTACTGAACGGATTTTGATGAAACTTTACAATAATATAGCTTATGCATCAGAATAACACATAGGGTAGTTTTCGTCCCGTTATGGGGGGGCAAAACCCCCTTAGGGGGGCAATAAAACACAATTTTTGTATAAATTCTCTAATATTGGGATGAAAAAATACTTGCACATATTTACATTATATCTCCATCGAAAGCTCTGATTTTTCTGCTGAAGATGGCACCTGTTCGAAATTTCTAAGTAGAATAAAAAACGAGTTATGAGCTTTTAAGATCCATGTTCGAAGGCTTTCCTCAACTCAATACAGTATTTAGTGTATCATCTCAACTCCCTGTCGATAGCGACAATTGTTGTATTGTTGACTTTCTTTGCTTTTCGTGATTGCTCAAGGCTTTTCTCAAGTCAAATCTTGAAGTAAGTTTTTTGCACAAGATTGGCAAATAATACATGATTTGGCTGATGATTTTCCATTTAAACGGAACTTTAATGTAATTAATGGTTTTTATTATTGTTTATGCTGATTGAACACTTACTCATTATCCAAACAACCAGCAGATCGGCAAAATTTTTGCAGAAAGATTTCCGTAGCTGATGCATTTGGCAGTTTTTTCAACGTTGCTGTTTTTGAAGCCGAAGACTACGTCATAATGTTTCTCAGCTTTCACCATGTAAACAAAATATCGCCAATCAAAGAATTTTCAAAAGACTTTTTTTACTGTGTTAAATAATCCAGCAACTAAATTAGGCAAATCCATAAACAGCACAAAAACTTCCATTAATTTTCCTTTTTGCACAATTTCAAACAATCACCAAATTTTATTACTTATTTTTGTAACATTTCGGATGAAACTGTTTAGCGCCATTTTATGGTGACCAAAAATATCTCAGCATCTGGTGACGATATCTCTGTAACGAAAATTAATATCATATCGTTTTACAAAGTAAGGAAAGAATGGGGGTGCATCATCGAAGGTACCCCGAAACGACTTTCGCAAATTCGGTAAAATCGCACCAAGAGCCACAATGATTGAAATCTCCCGAAATAACTAAAGCAAGTATAAGGGGATTACGAGCGCAGCTACTTATTTTTAATCACTTCGTACTTCATTAGCCATACAGAGAAGGTTTTAGACTCCGTGTTAAAAAAAAAAGTATCAACAGATTAATCTTTTTAAACATGAGAAGATTAATTTCATGTTTTTTTAAATTTGTATATGCTTAAATATAGTGCTTTCGGTTCTAAATCAATACTACTTTGTTCTTTATACTTATTGCTATTTTAGTTTTATGGGTAAGGAAGAAACTCGATTTTTAATCACGTCAAAAAGATGTGTTTTAAATTCTTTCACTTAAAACAGAAAACAAAAGCAAGTAACGATTTTTTCTAATAATTATTACTGACCCAGGCAACGCCGGGTATTTTTGCTAGTAATATATAAAGATTTGAAAGCTACTGTTAATGTGATTTTATACTTTTTATTTGTTTGGCGAAACATTTATTATTGCCAAAGAAAAAAACATCCGCTTCACTAGCAAAAGGGCTGGGTTCTGGTAGCGTGGTCGCTTGGCGCTGAGCAGTTCAGTCTAGGATTATTGTTTTAAAGCAGCCGTAAATGTAATTCATTGTTTTGGTGATTTGTTTTGAAAGAAAAAAAATTTTTGATTTGTTTTTATCCGAGTGAAATGTATGGGATTTTCTTCTTTTTTTCTGATGACGATTTTTGAATGTTCCACGGGATGTTTTTTTTCTTCGTTAGACGGATCAATTATGATAGTGTGGTTGCTGGGCAAGTTTTGCGATAAACAATAGAGTTGAGGAATTTTTTTTACATATGAAAGATATTATTTGAAGTTTTTTTTGTTTATTTGGCAAAATATTTTAAATTGCAGTAAAAACCACCTCACTGGCTAAATAGAATTTTAAACCAACTATAAACCTAATTTAATGATTTGATGAAAAGTTTTAAATTCCAAAGATACTTTAATATTTTTTTTTCTTTTGAAGAGATGTGTACGCATTTTATACAAAGAAAAATGATCATTTCACATTAGAGGGGGAGGGGGTGTCAATATTTTTATTCAACGGACTTCTATTAAATTTTTAGCTTGGGCATCGCTGTGCGGGTACTGCTAGTAATTTACAAAAGCACAACAAGAAATAACACTTAATATAATATGAATAATAGTTAAAATATATTATTTAACCCTATAAATAGATTTATTTATTGATTTTTTCTCAATGCAAAGAGCTTATTAACCCATTTTAAACTTTCCCTTTCAAAAAAGAAAAATAGAAATCCTAATTTTTAATTTTTTATTCATTGCTTTTAAATAATAAAACACCGACATTTTTAAGAATTCTATGTTATTTTGAATTTTCTTTTTTACAACGGAAAGTCGGGTCCTGATCACTTCAGTTACTTGAGGTTCCACTAAACTTAGATTATTTTTGTTAGAAATCAAACTCTTTCATATAACAGGGGAAAGAAAGAAATTTTTTTACAACGATAAGAGTTTTTCTTTTGTCGATCTGTTATATTTCACTTAATACGTTAAAAGAAAATAATATCTTGTTTACGTAAAATTTTAATATTCTAAAACTTTGCTTTTTTTTAAAAAATAATTTCTCCATTTTCGTTTCCTTCCTCTTGTGAACTTTGAATAAAATTCTACAGAATATTAGGCTGAAACGCTTATGTTAACTTGGAAACTTATTAGTAAGACAAACAATGAAGGTTGATAAAAGTATGATTAAAGAACTGTAGTTGAGGAAACCCAACCTGGCAGCATCATAACACTGTGATTAGAACCGACGTAGCCTGCACAATGCTGCCACATTAGGTTCACCCCAACTACATGTAAAAACGAATGTTTCAAAAATAATTCTTGAAAGTAATATTAGCCTATTGACTCTTTTGCGATTCAATTTTTGTGTAGCTTAATAGGCTTATCAGAACACTCAATAAAATCTCAACAGTAAAAAACTGTATGACAATGCATTACAAATATAAAACAGATGGTTTTTGCTAGAATTTTTGCAGAGAATATTACTGCCCTGTGCAGGTAAATGGCAGTTTCTGCATAAATGAGTTTTCCAGATATTTGAAGAAATGTGTGGTGGATTCAATACTAATAATAGGAAAATTTTGGAATTAGACGAGTTTTTTCGCACCTTTTTTTCAGCGGAAACCAAACAAGCAAGCTTGTGCAATAAAGATAACGCACAATAGATGAGAAAAATTCAAAAATTCAAAAAAAAAAAAAGAAAAATTTGCAGTGCTTTACCTGCACACCGCAGAGTAGTTTAAACGAGTAATGATACTTTAAAAGAAAGAGAAAGCATTCACTTTTTGTATAAATCAAAAAACGTGGAAAAATTGTGTTTGTTTTCATAGCAGATGGTTAAACCTGTATTTTATTGCTTTTATTAAACTTTATGATAAATTATAATGGACTACTATTTTTTTTTCCTTTCTTTTTTGCATGATTACTAGAACAAACTATAGTCTAAAACTACATACAGGAAACTCCCGATCATCCGTGAGTCATTTAACAGTCGGGAACATGTATTTTTGCAGCAAAAAGAAAAAAACCAATGGCTGTTTTTTTTTAGTGGGAGGGGGGGGGGGGTCAAAAAATTGTAAACTTTTTTTAAATTTTTTTTTAAAAATTTGCTTATATATTTATTGGGCCTTTTTCATCGTACATACATACATTTGTTCTTTATTGATATTAAGTTCTGTTGCGTGAAAATACAAAACATTTTTACTGTGCTGTGCATATTTTCACTGTCTGTAGAAACTATTCTGCATCAATACAGCTAAGTTTTAAAAGAACAACTAATTTTTCTCTTAACAGTCCCTTATTTAAGCCTTTTTACGGTTTATCTACAATTTTTGTTATCCACGGCACTTGTGCCACTCAATTCCGTAGATGACCGGTAGTTTACTGTACAGAAAAAAAAGTTGTTAAATAATGTAAAGATAACATAGCTAAATAATTTTTATTGTGCTCAAATTTCATACATTTAACTTCAAAATATGGTTGCGTTAATCAACCATTTCTTCATGTAATTAAAGTGTGGGCAAAACTCACACGAATAAATGAAATATCCGTCACAAAATATTTATAGAATTCAAATATTCCATTCAGAAATTGCATGAACTTACACAGCTGACACAATTCTATCACTGGATCTGATACACGATATATGAACACTCCCTAGAAAATAAAACAAAAAAGGATTGATAAATTCTTTCAATTCCCTTGTTTTATTATAAAGTAAAATGAGATAATTTGTTTCCTGGCTTGTTAGCCATTTTTACAGGGTGTTCCGTTTTAACATGCAAGACCTTTATTTTTTCAACCGTTAGTCTTAGATGTATACTTCCAGTTGCAAAAATATTCAAAATCAGATGCAGGGTTAAGATATTGAAGTTTGAAGTAAAAAAAAGTCAAAAAATAAAAATAATAACTTTTTATACTGGCCCCAGGTCCTGTAACTTATATTTAGGGAAATAATCTCCATTGAAAAATAATTCCAAGAAAAAAAGTTTGAAATTAGTACGACCAATGTTCACCGAGATATGAAATGCAGCTGTAGCGTTTGTGACTTCGACTATTTTTAACTTGCCAATAACACTTTTGGGGGAAAATATAGTGGTTCACAAGTGGTTAAAATGATATGTGTGTATAGAGCGTGGTTTCCCAAATTGTTTGAGGTTTTGTAGTGTTTTTTTGCGTATCATGGCATAACATTTGCATTTCTTTTTGAATAGCAATGAAAAATATAAATACATTGTTTTTCTTACTTTGACGACCTGTCATTCTTCTGAAAGGGCGATAAGTTCCAATCTCATCTTCTGTATGGTCCCTTAAAACTTTGAAATGGAATATCTCCTGAGTTTTGATCGCACAAATGTAAAGTTTTTTGTGTCAGTAATAGTTTTCAATGGAAATTATTTCTCCAAATATTAGTTAGGGGACCTGAGGCCCATATAAAAAGTTAAATTTTTTATTTTTTGACTAATTTTTATTTTTACTTCACACTTTCAATATCTTAACTCTGCATCCGATTTTGATCATTTTTGCAACTGGAAGTATACATCTAGGACTAACGGTTGCGAAAATAAAGGTCTTGCAGGTTAAAACAGAACACCCTGTATAATTGGTGCTGGCCATAAATGTCTTAATTTCTGTCACTAACCCTTCTGTCGGGCAACCTGAATTTTCTCCTTGAGAGTGGGGAGTATTCATTCATTACAGTGTTTACATGTATATATGCATTTCCAATTAAAATACTGGGGTTGGCAATATAGCTTATACAGAGGTTTCCAAAATTTGTCATGTGAACCCTCTCTATTTTTTGTCATTTTTGGAATGCTTTTGCTAGAGGTCATTGCAAAAGAAGTTAGGTATTTATATTTGAACTGAAAAACAGGGCAGCAGAGGATAAAATTTTGACAATGAAATTTTAAAACACTTGAGTAAGAGTAAAACGTATGTAAATGTCCAGTAAGATTTTAAGAAATATTTCCATGAATTTCTTCTCCTATATTATGAAAAATTTCACTTGATACTACAACGATTTGTGGTTGGAAGAGTTTCTTTGTTACAGGAAATACATTTAAACAATACAAAATAAACTTATATATGCTTAATCAAAATAAGTATAATTCTTGTAACCCCCAGTGAAATTTCATGCACCCCCAGTTCTTTCTTTCCTTGAGGTGGACTCCTTGAAGATCTAAATAAACACCAGGGGGTTGGTTCATCAGGCCAGTTATTTAAAGGGATGGTATTTGGGAAATCAATGTAGGAGAGTGACTCAAAAAGTTAGTTGCACTACTCAAGAAAACAAAACAGGATAGAAATTTTACAATAACTTTATTGGTATTAGGGATGCACCAATTAATCGGCCACTTTGCTGATCATTTTTGATCGGCCAAATTTTGCGGATTAATTGGAGGAAAAAATTATTTTTCAAAATAATTTTTTAAAGCATACCTTCAACAAGAATCTATGATGAATACATTTATGAACAATAAATGTTAATGAAGCGACAAGGGTATTCTCGATGCAAATCAAATAAACATCGTTTCTGTCCATATTTGCAGTTCTTGAGCAAAAACCAAACATGACCCGTATAAGAAAGGAAAAATCTATTTTAGAAGGTGAAGAAGTTTATGAGGAATTATTTAATCTTGGTAAAGACAATCACAGTGGAGCCACAGCCAAGATTCCTTTCCCATCCCATACGAGAAATGCTTCGTTAAGACGCATTAGATTTTTTTAGGGCACACTTTTACGTATCAAACAACAGTTGCTAATTGGGATATGACTTTGTAGTACTTTACAATTGAGGCAGTGAGAAGCAAAGGGATGCAAGTGAACGATTTCAAGTTTTGAGTAAAACGCGTTTAAAGATGACATCCTAGGTACGCTTTCATTGAAACTTTTTTCTAAATCTAAATGTATAGCAGCAACTACCAGGGCTACTAATACCATCTCTTGCCCCAAGACAGAGGAGAGGTTCACCTATCATGTGTACTGGTTATCTCCAAATTTTTAATTTTGTTACTTATATCCCTTTGCTTCTCACTGCCTCAATCGGTGTACGGAATTCTAGAAAACTACTAATTTAAGTAACAAAAGCACATTTCTTCCTAAAAGCAGTCCTTCCTTATATTTGACATTAAAATTTAATTTTTAGAAGAATATAGTCAATCCCCAAATCCCGTGGGACTGAATTTGGCACGGGATTGGAAACCCTAGTTGAGATATTTTTGCAACTAATTATCAAAAAAGCTAAACTTGAGGAAGCCGCTACTTCATACGATAAAGGTACATGTCTGAAGTGTTGCCACACAATGTCATCAAAATAGTCTTAGGCGAAACATATTTACAAAGTAGTGCAACTAACTTTCTCACTGAACAACATGTTTACATGAAAATTTTTGGTGTCATTTACATTGAGTATACATGCTTTGCTTCCCCTCCCCTACCCCTGGAACAGTTCAAAATGCCTGGGGTTTTTGTACATGCCTTTGGATTCTCTGATTTAAAACCAAAGGTTCAGGAATGAAGGGCGGAGGGACACTTAGCAAACTTGTTCTGTGTCCATTTTTTTACATTAAAGTCGTTAAATATCAGAAAAATGAAATCATAATTTAAATATTTCCAAGTATGAATGCATGCCATAGCCATCCAAAAAAATCAGGGGGTGAGGTAAGGTTACCTTTAGTCTTTTACTATGGTCAAAAATGGAAATTTCCATTTTTTAAGGGGGGGGGGGGATTATATCCTCCAACATTGTCCATAAAAAACACACTTCCTTTTTTTATGTTCCATTGATTTTTAAAATTTTTTGATGAACTCAAAATTTTTCTTTGCAAAAAGATTAAATGGGTAGACTAGTCTTATTGGATTATCCAAGGAAGTTATTTGATTGAAAGAGAATTTTTAACCCTGTATCTATCAAGAAATATTCGGTTGCAGGAGGTTTTATTCTTATAAAGACAGTATTTTTAATCCATTACCTGATAAAATGGGGCAGACAGTAATTGAAATATTTACAATACCTTATCGAACTTCATCAACATGGATCCTGGTATATTGCATTCAATGCAATGTATTACTTCACGCACATAGTCCATGTCATCTTGTTTTTCCATTTTTAGAATTATAGTCATCATATAGCCTGATGAATACTTTTCTTCCAGTTGTGGCATAGAACAAATGTGACGAAATCGCCCATTGTCCATGACTGCAAATCTTGTGCAGACCTCTTGACAATCAAAAATACTTGAAAAGAAACAAAAGGATATTTGGTAGCATACTGCCGTGGGAAGGTTAAGGGGAATAATGCAGAAATGAGTGTTTTGGATTGTATACTAACAATAGGAAAATGCTGAAAAATGAAAAAATTGCAGTTATACTGCCCTAAGCTTTCCCACGGCAGTATAAACACTTAATATACTTTCAAATATCACAACAAAATATTTATACAACTATGCAAAATAGTTGCCACAATTTTATTTTAAATTAACAATTACAACAATTTATTTATTTTGAAAATGAAGCAAGTCCATTTTTAGTTACTATAAAACTTTTATTTTTTTAGTCAGCACAACAAACACAATTAGAATATAAACTTACATATCTAATACCTCAAAACACACACACACACACAAAAAAAAAATGTGTCTTCGGAAACTTACCAACAATTTACAATTAATTGAATGCACACCCTTAAATATCTGGTGGCAACAAAAGACGGAAATGCTCCATTTTCACTCTAAATGGCTCTTATCACCATTTGCTACAGTATTTTCTTTTTTTTTATTTTAGCACATTTTTACGTTATTTTAGATTGAAACTAAGTTTCATTAAATTGCATTTTAATAAAGTTTTAATGCAAAATAGAGGATTCATTTAAAGAATTTCTCAGGACATGAATTCCTTGTACAAGCCTGAAGATGATTTATTACTGTGTAACATCAAAAGTTTTTTAAACTTGGATATCAAGTGTTTTAACCGCTACTTTTAATAATACTTTTAGTGAAGATACAATATGAAATCAAGAACACAAAAAGCTACAATCTATTTACAAATTGTATATTAAAATTTTTTGCTCCAAAAACATTAATAATTCGACAAGAAACTTTCTCTTGCATTTTATGCCTGAAACAATTTGACCTTTTCTGAGTTCTGAAACACTTCTATTTTAAGAGTTGTATTTTGATTTTTTCAAGAGATTTTTCATATTCATGATGTTTAAGACTAGAATAAGTTGGTAGTAAATACATGGTATATAGAATGTGCCTTTAGAAAAGCTTGAAGAATTTTAATTTTAAATTATTAGCATTAATTGTAATCTAAAAGAAAATTTAGACAACAATTAATTTTTCTATTAACCACTAATTTATTTCTGAATGTAATTTAGTATTTCTCTTCCTAAGATTTAGTATGTGCAAAAAGATAACTATTGCACCTATAACAAAGACTTCTAGTTTTGGGCAGTAGCGGAAAAGAAAACTTAAAACAATAATGAAGAGTTCTGGATTGAATGTTTCTATTGGAATGGAGCACCTGCGCCAAAACAATCTTTACACTATCCTGCTGTAAACGTTCTATTTTCAGCCAAATTGAACTCACCTGCACAAAAAACTCAAAAAAGAAAACCTGCACTAATCGTGTTTCTTCTAGCCCTGAAAAGGCGATTTTGGAAAGTTTAATAGGGAATTTTAGACAATGGGGGAAATTAAATTAAAAATCATAAAAAGTACCGCCCACCCAATTTGTTGATTTAAATATTTCCAAGTATGAATGCATGCCATAGCAGGAAAAAATTTCAGGGGGTGAGGTAAGGTTACCTTTAGTCTTTTACTATGGTTAAAAATGGAATGTTTCATTTTTTTTAGGGGGGGGGGGGAGGTTATATCCTCCAACATTGTCCATAACAAAAAAAAAAACACTCTTCCTTTTTTCATGTTCCATTGATTTTTAAAATTTTTTGATTAACTCAATGTATTGAAGTATGTAATGACTTTTAACCTATCTTTCAAACACCCAGTCTTGGGGTTTATTTTGTTTCCTATATTAAAACTGTAATCTGAAGCTCTAAGCAAGGGATTCTGAATAGTAGCCAGTGGCTACCAGAATAACAAAAAATGGTAGCCATTTTTTTATTTTTTAGATATATTCAGGGTATAAAATAAATAAACTTAAGAGAGTTTGCTTCAAAAAACATTGCCAAGAGAGAGTCGAACGTCTTAGGATCAGAAGTGTGTTGTAGCACAGTATATAGTATGATTTTTAACAAATTAACACATGGTTGCTACTTTTGGTGACCAATGCTTGATTTTTTGAGCAGCCATTTTCAATGAAATGGTCGATTGTTGGCAAGTGGCGACCGCTAATCTAGAGCATTATTCCTATCTTCCATAAGCAATATGGCATCATAAAACTGTTTAGCTGGAGTGATAGATCAAATATATTATATAGAAGTTTGGTAAGACCTCATTTGGAGTATGCTGTTCAGTTTTGGTCTCCTTATCTTAAGAAAGACATTAATGTATTGGAAAGGGTTCAAAGGCGAGCTACAAGGCTAATAAATGGACTTTCTCACTTAGACTGTGATTCCAGGCTTAGAAGGTTAAAAATGTATAGTCTTGAGCAAAGAAGAGACTGAGGGGACATGATTCAGTTGTTTAAATTAATTAAACTGAAAGATGTTACGGAGCTGAAGTTTAGCACTGAAAACAGGACAAGGGGTCATTGTTTTAAGCTATTTAAATCTCAGGCTAACATGGATATTAGGAAAAATTATTATTATAGCAGGGTAGTGGAACCTTGGAACAGTTTACCGGAAGAGGTGGTAATGAGCAAGAGAATAGACAGTTTTAAGAGGGCCATTGATCTTCACTGGGGATTGTAAATTGACTAGGACCAGTCTAGCTGGGCCCAGAGCCTGTTGCTGGTCGTCACTTTTGTATTTGTAAATGAGTTGAATGTTTCTAAAAATCATTACGCAATGCTATTAGCTCACATTAGTTTCTGCATAAGTACAAATGTTTATTATTTAGTTACCTGCTGGATGCAAGAACAATTGCTTGAGTTTTTGTATCCACAAGCTCTTTGATAAATTGCAAAATTTTTCTCTGAGATTCAAAATCAACACCAGTAGTTGGTTCATCCAAAAGCATGACAGGAGGCATTCCCATGGCAGCAACTGCTACAGCTAATTTTCTTTTATCTCCAAAGCTGAGAAAAAGAAGTAAGAAAAAAAAAATGTACTAATTAACTTTTGTTTGTCAACATCATAGTGAATATATTATTGCATCTAATTTTCCTAGTCAACATTCCATTTACTTAATGCAATAATCAAATGTCATGCTCCTCAGACTGAGGATTCAGTAGATGAGAAGCTCTAATATAGAGTTGGATCTGAAAGAAGAAGCATATTCATAGCATACTTCAGGGATTCCCAAATTTTTCCAAGGTAATGAATGGCACCCTTTAAACAACTAAATTTTTCTCATGGCACACTAAGATTGAATGAGCTATTTCACACATACTACAAAAAAGATTAATTACAGGAAAAAATTGGAAAAATAACAAAAATGGGGGGAAATGCCGAAAAATTGCAGATTTGAAAAATTTTACGCCTGCAACAGAATAAAAAATCAAATCCTTACTAATATTATAAAAGCGTAAGTGACTTTGTTAGTTCATTACCTTTCACATCTTTACTCACCCGATCATCATGAAATTTTGTATATGTGTTGTGATGAGTGCCGGGGTGAAAATTGGGTACCTTTTGCTTAGAATAAAAACATTCCCTGATTTTTACTCCAAGTTAAAAAAAAAAAAACTTAAATTTGCGATTATCTTATAAAAAAAACACAAATTTTTGTTCGATTTTTGCAGCATGTTAAAGTCTTTAAATATCTGCACAATGTTATCTTTACTAAAGTTCAAGGGATAATTAGAACATCCCCAAATTCTTCTTTTTAAGATAATTCCATGTTCTAAAACAAGGCTTATCTTCATTTTTAAAGAATTGTCTGCGGTTTCTGGTCACAGAATTTAAATTAAATCAAGTTGAATTGTGGCAGACGATATTTTTGTGAAGAAAAGTAATAGGTTTAGTTTTCATGTTTTTCTTTTTTTTTTAAGTATCATATCGTCAGTGCTTTCAGCCAGTTTAAATCGCTTTGTGGAACATAGTAGATAGGCTAAACTATGATAAGTTGATATACGTTAGTTTTAGAATTACTTTTAGTCTAAGTTTTGAAAGATTTTTATAAAATTTTCAGAATTAATTTCATTAATACATGCTGCAGTCAACGTCGAAAAATCACACCTAATACTGGTTGATACATAAAGATGACTGAAGTTTTGAGATTTTAAAGAAATCCAAAGAGGTCTGAATTTAAATTTTGAGTCATAAAATTGCTCTTTTCTAAAAAATGATTCGAATTTTTTAGAAAAGCTTGATTGATGAACATGCAGCACTTGACACCATTTATTTTTGAGGGGCATGTATTTTTTTTTTATTTTTTTTTATATATATATTTAAAAAAAAAGTTCCTCAGGGACCCACTTGCTCAGATTTATCTGAGCATTCAAAACCGATAAACCAAGCAATTAATAGGTGGGGGGGGGGAGTCTCTGAGGGGGTCAAGTGTTACTTCAGTTCCAGCGTGGTAGTCAGTTTCATTGATACCAATTTTCTTGATACCTTTTATGTACTACCTGAATTGAATAATTTTCTGTACTTCTCGGAACATTAACATTTTTGTTGGTGATGCAGGGGTGATAGTGGACTTAATTCAAATTTTCTGAAGGCAGTGTGAAATTTTCTGAAACTATGAGGGAACACTATGCTCCCTCATAGTGCAGGTAAACCGCAGTATCTGCAGAAATGAGTTTTCAAGATATTTGAAGAAACGCATTTTGGATTCAATACTAACAATAGGGAAATGTTGGAATCAGACGTCTATTTTGCGTCTTTTTTTTCGCAGAAACGAAACAAGCAAGCTTGCACAATAAGGATTATGAACAATAGATGACAAAAATGCAAAAAAATGAAAAATGAGAAATTGGAGTCTGCCATGGAGACTTGATTAAAACTGCACATGGCGACAGTGCAATCAGTCGTAAAACCGTGTTCGAGTGGTTTGTAACGTGAAGAAGTGGAAGATGATCGGAAATCAGGTCGTCCACATTCAAGTCTGGAGTCAAGGAGTTTTTGGCAAAAAGGCAAATTGGGAGCATTAACCACTCTGCCTAATCACCCAATCTGCCCCCCCCCCTGACTATTTGTTTCCTAAACTCAAATTGAAGATGAAGAGGCATTGTTACGAGTCAGTAGATGAAATTGAAGGGGCAGTGACATTACATTACCCCCGAGGGTCCCCTGTTCCTGTCACTGACGTGACATACCAGATGGAAGTCCCTCGGGAAATAGGGGCAGTGACAAGGGAACTGAACATTAGTTCACAAGAGGCATTTCAGAGGGCAATGATGTACCTGAAAACTCATTCTAAGCATTGTATTGAATTGAATGGAGGTTATGTAGGAGCCTAATTATAAATGTAAGTATTTACAATTTGCTTGTTCCATTGTATACAACCAGTCCGGGAACTTTTTGAATACATTGTGTAAGAAAATCAGAGCTACTTTTATGATTATAAATTTCATACCATAAAGCAAAGCTTAAACTATTTGCTATACCTGTAATTTTTGATCAAAGTAGTTCCATCCTCCTGCAAATCCATTTTATGTATAATCAGCTTCACAAATGCTTCATCTGATACACCTCGAAGATTAGCAAACAATGTTAACATTTCATAGCCAGTCAAAAGATTTAATAAAGTATTGCTCTGTGGACAGTAACCAATAAATGTCTGAAACTGGATTAAGAAAAAAAAATGCATAAACAAAAGCAAATGTAATTCTTTTATTTAAGCAATTTATATAAAAAAGAAATTGATACAAAGTTAAATCCTGTTACAACAAACTTTGAGGGATTGCATAATTTTGCTTGTTGTAATAAGAATTTTGTTAACTGTAATTTAAGCAATGTAATGGCAATTAAAATGTTGATGAACATTTTGTTGAAACAAATATTTTGTTGCATTGGTATTTGATGTAATGAGATTTTACTGCTGTATATACATGGCACATATTTTGGTCTAGCTAGACTACCTGAGAAGCCTGCTGAATATCACTAGCATTAAAGTAAAGGCATACTTCAGAGGTGCTAGAAATAAGAATTTAAAACTAGGCGTCATGATGAAGCCAAGTACGTTTCAAGGCATCAAAATGAACAACTGAGGTGAACAAATGAAGCAAATATAGGTATCCAAATATAATTTTTTTATTAAACACATTGCCAATATTCACGGTTGTATGCTACACACTGATGATAGTATATTTGTAAAAACAAAAGAAAAAAATTTTAAGGTCAATATTGACTGCATTTGAAAATTATCTTTACAAATTTATCCTTCAAAGCAATCACAGGTTTTAGTCACAATGAATCAATGAAGCAAAGCTTTGATGTGATCGAAACCTTTAGGCATTACATTTGGTCCCTACAGGGTTGCCACAAGAAAAATGCTATAAAAAGTAGCAAAAATAGAATAAAACTTACAAAAGGGTTGCAAAAAAAGTAACCTGAGAAATTTTAAAAGTTGCAAAAAAGTTACATTTACATGATTAAATAAATGAAGTAATGACTAAAGTGTGTTTTTGAAAATGATACCAGTTGTAAAAAATCAATATCTTTTTTTGTTGATGAATTTAAAATGAATCTGACTATAAATGCAAAAAAAAAAAAAAAAAAAAAAAAAAAAAAAAAAAAAAAAAAAAAAATCCTAGAACTTCAAAGAAAGGGAGTGTTCCTCACTCCCCCACATGATTTGAACTAATTTGAACAATTACTTTATTTTTGTTCATTAAACAGTTCAATTTATGTGCATATTTAATGCTTTTTCTTTTTCCCTGAGTTTTATACCCTGAACTACTTAAATGTGAATACAATGAAAAATCAACATAAGTAAAGCACAAATTGCCAGGAAAATATTGCAAATAGCTATTTTTATTTGCAGTATATTCTACATTTCTAGGATGCAATAAAGCTTCTTTACTAATAATTAAAAAAAAAAAAAAAAAAAGAAAACAAGGAGTTCTGTAGCAATAACTAGTTTTGCTGTTCTAGGACCTTTAAAACTACAGTGGAACTTTTAACAAGTTCCAAGTACATTTGTATTTGTATATATTTGCTAGTTTAACTGGCAAAATTAAGGTAGCAACTAGGGATGCACCAATTAATTGGCAGTAATTGGCCAAATTTTTACAATTAATTGGAGATGAAAATATTGACATTTTTCTGAAAATACTTTCTAACTAAAAGAGAAACACTCAAATGTATTTTGTTATACACATTTGTAAAGTTTATACTGCAAGCTTATCTATAAATAAGCTTATTATGTTTTGTTCAGAAACAATTTTAAATTCAGTTCATGAATATCAGTTAGTAAGCAAAAATCATAGACTTTTATTTTTCAGCATGAACATTTCAGGTGAACATTTTCCAAAATTACATATTCTCTGCCTACATTAAGAGTATTTAAATGCCAAATAATTAAAATTGGAAGTTTGCATCTGGAACACAGAAAACTCCGTTTTTGTATGTATGTATTTCACTGTTCCCAGTCTTCCTTTGCATTTGATGAGTGCTTCATCAATTGCTATTTCTTTACAGGGGCTGAAAGGAACCAGAAAATATTTTCTCTATTCTGAAAGCAGTAGTTCCAGTTTTTGAAAAAAAATGAAACCGTTTCTATCTTTCTCAATTTTTTTTCGACAGTTTCAAAAGATGAAGAAGCAATTCTTTGGCATAATTTGCTTAACCAGGTCATGGTCTAGAGTGCGGTTTGACACCCAATAATCTTGAAGCTTGTTCATTCTAACTAAAATCATTATGAGCAATACTGAAATAATGCCCAAATTTCATTTATATTTTCTACTAGTTTGCAGTTGCTGTCTGGTTTTCCTCTTCTGTTGACAGTGAATTCAGCATAACTGTTCATATTTATTCGAACGTTTTCCATTATTTCATCAGCAAACAATAATTTTAAACAATACTGATTTCTTCAGATCCAACTTCTAAGGAATGCTTCAGTCCTGGATTCCCCTGAAAGCTTCTTCAATCATTTTCTCTATACACTACACCAGGTTAAACCCCTTCCATTATCTTAAGATATTTCATCTTCTGATTCATTACTTTCTGAATTGACCTCATTTGCTGGACAACAATCAAACCATCCTTTTCTGCAAATTCCTCAGTATCAATATCTGAACTACCAAGATCAGAATTCAAGAGAATGGCATCAAATTCTTCCTGTGTTAAAGCATTTCTCAATGCGAAGTTGATGAAACGAATAGGGTTTGTTGATAGTGGAACTCGAAAGTTATAGATCTGGGCCTGAAGTGAAGGATTGTTTGGCATAACAGTTGTGATTAAATATTAACTAAATGATCGAACTAAAAAGTTATTGCATATTAATTATATTGAAATAAACTTTAAGATAATAACTTCTTACGATGGTCACTGCTCTTTTTATATTTTACTAGCTGCATGGCCCAGCAATGCAGTCTACCTCAAAAATATATGTACATTCGGCGTTCCAAGCATTTTATGTTATGATATAAATTTTAGCGTTTTCATAACATTTTTTATTGCTGCTCCATTCCTATTAATCATAGCATGATGTTATACAGCCTATAGCTTTCCTCAATAAATGGACTGTTCAACACAAAAATAATTTTTAAATTCAAACCAGTAGTTCCTGAGATTAGCATGTTCAAACAAACAAACTCTTCAGCTTTATATTATTAGTTAATTAATACATTAAGAAGAAACAGAAGACAATGATACGTATTTTTTTTACAATTCATTTTAGCATCGTTTAGAATTTTCTCTGAAATTCAGGTATAACTTAGCTTGATTTTGAGGAACCTCAAGATATGCCTCATGGCTGACTCGAAGCTACATGCACTGGATCGCAACGCCCACACTTTCAGGTCGAGCCACTGTGAATACATATATTCCGCGTTCCGAGCATTTTATATTATGATATAAATTTTCCAATTTTCTTAACATTTTTTACTGCTGTTTCACTTCCATTAGTCATTGCGTGATGTTATACATCCTATAGCCTTCCTCAATCAATGGACTACTCAACACAAAAAGAATTTTTCAATTTGAACCAGTAGTTCTTGAGATTAGTGCGTTCTAACAAACAAACTCTTCAGCTTTATATTATTAGTATAGATGTACTGATATCTCCTTAAAGAAGGTTCATTTCATGCATAAATATACTATTAAAACTTCAATTAAAACTTTGGCGAAAATCTAATTTAAAATTAAATAATTTATGAATGCAATTCGTACATTGATAAATACTCACCAACTGATTCTTTTCAGCTGTAGAAAAATTGGAGGTGGACCAGGAAGTCGCAGTCTCAGAGACTGATACAGGGACTCGGGATATATTTCCATCGAATTTGGGTTCTTTTTTTTTTTTTACTTTGCAAAAACATACAACAATGTTTTGTCACCTGTAAGCTTCTTTGTTTTTGTTAAAGGTAGTCCTTTTCTAACAAAAAGCGACTTTGTTTAGCAGTTTCCATCTAATACGAGGGGTTAAGTTATGAGAACCCTCGCATAACTAGGTTTCGTGCTAACACGAAAATAAAATTTTACATTTCTTGCACGACACAAAATCCAAAACACTTATTCAAACTAATTAAGTATTTACAACACATTTACAAATAACTCAGCATGAATAAAAATTAAACTGTCTAAAAATCACGACATAAAAGAATAATAACGTACAGAGATTTTACATCAAAAATATTTATACACTCAAATGCTTTATGAATTGAAGCAATGCCTGCAGCTCTGGAAATAGTTTTACAATAACTATCTTTGATTACATTTGTTGCATAAAAAGCGTTAGGGTGGTACACACTTCTTTGTTACTTTACATTTTCCTGCACCTGCCGTAGAAGAACTGTCTAAAGCAGAGCTATCAATAGAAAAATGACACATAATGCCACAAAAAAAGGAATTCAAAAATTTACTTTTTCTTAGGTTTTCGTTCCGTTTTTTTTTTTAAGCATTCACTTTCACTGCTCAAATGCAATGATCATTATAACAATTACAAAGTATTGTCCAACCCCCCCCCCCCCCCTTCTTGTATTCACCCCTTTGTGTTATACCCAAAAAAATTTGAATTAAAAAAAAATATTTTGATCAAGTTTTTAATTTTTTAAAGCTAACATTCAAATACTGTCATGGATTTGGGGTGGGGTCATGACTCCCATGACTCCCCCATTGTATCTGCCACTGGGTCAGTCCAATGTAAAAGGCGAAGGAAGCAGCTTTTTTTTTCTTACAAATAAGTAAAATGGAAAATAATAATAATAATTTTAAAAAATAATAAGGGGAATCAAAATTACAAATAAACAAATAGGGTAAAAAAAGGAGTATCTTTGAATGAAAACTTGCTTTGGAAAAAAAAGTAGCCCAAGTGAAAATAGGTTGCTCTTTAGCCTATTTTTACTTGAAAACATCTACAAAGTCACCTAATGCCAAAAAAAAAGTACCAACAAGTCGCAATTAAGTAGCCTATAGCAACTCTGTTTACCTGAAATCATAAAACTAGGGGTAAAACTTAAATTTTTGGTCGCAAAATGTGACTAACAACTACTTATTCCTTACACTGATACTTCAAGATTAACTTAACTAAAACAAGACAATTTGAACACAAGAATATTATTAACTTACTCTTTTCAGGCAATAACTCAAAGAGCTATCTTTTATGTAAGCATCTCCTTCAGAAGGGGAAATTGCACCAGAAAGCATGGCCATTGTTGCTGTTTTACCAACACCAAAAGATCCAATAATTCCCAAGCAATCACCTTCAGGAACAGAAAATGTTAAATGATCCACTATGTAGTTTCCTTGCACTTTTTTGGAGAGATCAATAACTTTTAGAATTTCAGTTGTGTCTCCATCAGCTACTAGATGTTTAATGCGATTTGCTTCATTAATAATGTCCTCCTCAGATTTATCCTGTTTCTCAACAGATTTGTTTAGGTATCCTTGGAATGGGACGTATCCGCCATACATTTTATCAAACGCATTTTCAAGAAATATTAAAGAAGTAAAGACAACAAGCATATTAAACAGCAGTAGAATTACAATTTTTGTGTCTAAAGTAGTTTGGAAAATATTCTCTTCTGAAAGGAAAAAAAAAATCCTTATAAACTCAAAATTTTTTACATTTGAAAAAAGCAACAATATAAAATTTGTAACTGTAAATAAAAATGATAAATGACAAAAACGAACTAAGACAAAACAGACAACTAAAACAAGTTAGTCATTAGTAGGGATCAACATCTATAATTTTCTATGACTTTATTCAGTTATTCAGAATACTATCAGTATGAGTGAAAGTCTAATTTTAAATCAGTATAGTATTAAAAGCAATAAATTCACATTTTGTGGAAAGAATTACGTCAAATATTAAAGAAAGAGGCTAAAAATGATATTGCATCAAATAAACCAGAGACACAACAAGATTTTTTTCCCCCTGGATTGTTAATAGTTCATACTTATATTTTATTGTTTAAACATGTGAAAGGATTTTAAGTAGCGGACATTACTAACATAAAAATTTGTTGATCCATATTATAACTACCTGTATCTTAAATCAGTGGTGCCCAACTTACGCCCCCCCCCCCCCCCCGGGCTACATCTATGTGGCTTGTTGTTTTGTTCAATATTACAAATCGAAAAACCCACTTAGTGATAATGTAACAAATCTGGAGCCAAATATTCAGCAATTGGTTACTGAAAAGTATGCTAAAAATAGTATGGGACAGCACATTGTTGATTTAATATGGAGTGATCCTACGATTTCGACTTATCGTATCTTTGGATTCTTGAATTTCACACTTGATGTGACTTGATGTGCCTTGCTTTCTCCAATTGTACCAAATTCTTCTCAATTGCGTAACCTAAGCCAAATACTCTAATGCCTCCTCAGGTGGTGTTTTATGTTTAGTTTGTTTGTTACATGCATGTACAGTTGAACCTGTCTGCCACAATTTCATCCTGAAGAAGAAATATTTGTGATAAGAAGGGCTCAAGATACTGAGTTTTTGATAAAAGTCTTAAAAAAAGCACCGAAACAAAGTCAAAAATTTAGTGTATTCTTTTAAATCACTTTCGTTTGCATTAATATTGTTGAACATTTTCCTGTACAGTTGACATTGAATTTTTGCTAAGAATGCAGAGAAATTGGGAAAATTTGACTTAGAGAGATTTTTAAGATAGGCAGTTTCAAAATAGATAAGTTTGACTATAGGTATGTGCAGGGGCGGATACAGACTACCATTTTAGAGGCGTCACGCTGAAGAATAACCTCTTCCCCCTGAACGAACCTACCGTTTTGGGCACGAAAAAATTTCTAAAACTGCTTGGGTATCAATGAAAAGCACCAAATTGGCCAAGAATAAGGCATCTTGTAGGTCATTAACGTTCAAAATTAATTTTGCAAGCAATGATAAGTAGTAATTCAAATAATTACTTTCAAAAATATTTAATGAAATCAAAACACTACTGAAATTGTTGACATATTATTCATAAAGTGTTTGAACACAATGTGGATGGATACTACTTTCGAATGTTTAGGGGTAGCGGTCATGACCCCATGACCCTTCCATTGTATCTGCAACTGGGTATGTGTGAGCATATCTTAGCAAGTATTTGAAAAGTAAAACACCTAGTTACCTTTACAACATTTTATAAGAGGATGATCCACAACATCTTGTCTGCAAAAATATTCAATAAACATAAATGGAATCCTGATACAAGAGGGGATTAAGAATGTTTTCATGTACAAATTTAGTACACCTTCAAAAAAGCAAAATCCAGGTAAGAATCGTAAAAGCCAATACGTAAGATGATCGGTGTCTAAAATATCCTTTTTGGAAGCAAGATTTACAATATTTATAGCACCTGGAAAAAAGAAAATTAAAAGAATACAAATTTAGAATAACTGTTAAAAGAAATTCACCACAAAATCTAAATATATTGAAGTGTGAAGTGCAATTTAAAAAATATTTTCAAGCAGTCCAAGTCCTTGTCTTAAATACAAAGCAAAGCACATACAGGCAGGAGAGTAAAAAAAAACTAACAGGACAAGAAATTTTAAATACTCATAGCCAGGTCCTGGCATTTATGAGTTCAGGATGGGACAACTTCACTTGACCCTGGCTTTGAAAAATGAATGTATTTGCATATGTGTGAGCATATTTATTGTTTTTCAGTTATACATCGAGTACATAACCTTTGCCACCTGCCCTCCCCAATGAAGAAATTTGAAATGATGGGCCTGCTCATAGCAGTAAAACATTTCAGAAGAGTATGTGAGAGAGAAAAGGAAAAGCAATGTTGAATTTGAGAGAATATAAATTGTTCATAATAGCAGATCAATTTCTGAAGCTATTGCTTTTTCTTCATCAATGCCAACCAAAGAATGAAAATATGTAGTCAGAAAGAAATTCAGAAATTAATGTCATTACAGCATCTATTTAAAAAAAATTAAATTAATATTAAAAAAAAAACTACTATTATTCATATGCTATTTGGTGTGCGTAGTGATATTTATTGCTATCTGGATAGTTCCTTTTTTGTATTTTTTTTCTACTCTCAATGTAATTAATTAGATTCAAAATCTATTAACTGAAAATCCGATGTTATTGCCCTATTATTTACCATGTTACGATACTGAATGGCTAAAATCTTTAGAGATAGGGTTCATTCACTTTGTATTTGAACAAACAGGTGAACTTCCTAACTTGATTAAGTTATTTTAATGGTATTAAGGATTATTGAAGGGTCATTCTTCAAAAAGTGTAACTTTTCAGTCACACTCTTTTTACAGCAAAAACTTTAACAATACTTTTAAATTTCATCAAAAATATATCTATTTATACCCGACAACAATTTTTTAACAATAATTTCTATTTTAGTATATTTTTGGTTCACAACATGTGAATTCTCACTTCCGTTGCATGTTACACAACTTGTGTTACTGTTTATGTTGCTTAATAACTTGTTTAATTAAAAGTATATACTTATTTATCATTCCTTTTACAAGTGTCTCAAATACTAATTGTTTAAGTATGCTCATTTTTTTAATATTGTGTTTTAATTTGTTTTAGAAGGATAACGAGTCATGTCACATAATAAATTCTCACCTCCGTTACCTAAACACAAAATGCGATTTCTCATTAACACGTGGTAATAATGACATCAAATTTTATTTTCCATGATACAAGGCAGCCCCCTTGTTTATTTTCAGCCATAAAGAAGTTGTGAGATTTTTGTCGAAAAACAAGAAGATAGATTTTGTTTTAAAAAGTAAGTGTGGTTATAGTAACTTATCACCTCCGCGAACTTGAATTTCAGGGATGTAATTTAATGTAAAAAAAAATAAGAGATGTTTCCATATGCTTAATATGTGCAGATTATAGCAACAAAGAAAAAAAAAATTCCCTGAAAAATGCATCCATTAGGGCTGTATTAATGGAAAATCCCTCACCTCCACGACAGACCTTATCAATGTCATTATTTCTGAGATGAAAATAAATGATGGATTGGAAATACATCAAACTTAGGCATTCTACCAAATTATAAATTGCCAGTATATTCTCAAGTTTACTAAATATTTTTTATTAACACACATTTAAACTAAAAGGATAAGTACTAATCAAGCCGTAATTTAATTAAGAGAGCTTAATATTAGATTCCCACTAATCATTAAAATAGTACATTGTTTGCACAATCAACAAAATTACTCCTTTGATATTAAAATTGGTCTTGATTTTTAAACCTTTCAAGTTTTTTTCTTTTTTTTTTTTAATTTCTGTGAACAAGGCATTTTTTTTCATTTGTGAGTAAAATAATTGGAACTTAGCCGGGCCATTGTTTACGGTTATTTCAAGTAGGTAATACTTTCCTGTATGAATGAAAAAAAAAAAGAAAGTGAAAAGTTTCGAAATTGGAAAATATTTGTGCATAAAAGTTAGGTGTTCTGGAGAATGACTTAGAAGGAGATCATTAGTGCAGCATTAATTTACATCCAGAGGAGGGGGGGGGAGGCATTGGTCTAAACAGTCCTTACATACATATAAGGTAACACATTAGGATTGGCAAAGCCATGTTAAAAACCACAAGCTTGGGGGAGGGGGGGACCTCAAAGGTCAAAGACCTCAAATCTTCCCTTGCTGCATCACTGAAAAATGTGATAGACATAGTATGTCAATCTAAGTGAAGGTCTATTATCATTTTTTATCATGTTAGATAACATTTTACATATTTGCAGTTTTCATATCATTGTTCCTTAACGAACGCTAGAATCCGTGACGTAACTAGTCTTGGAATAGAGAACGGCACGTGTAGTGGGCGTTGCCCATGACGTGACTACTTTAACGTGAACATGTGACGTCACGTACACACGCTTCGGGCTTGGCCACAGAAGATCACGATCAGGTAGCATTGAAGTGAAGATATGCTAATGAGAGTCTGAATATAAGCAAAGCTGTTATCAGTAGATCTCTCTCTCACTTCTTGCACAGCCTAGACGAGTTGGCTCATGTCAGGCAAGCCAACTTGCTGTCTGTTCAGCAAGCTTAGGCTGTTAGCCTTTTTTTTGTTTAATTGAAGTAGTATGACGTTTGTCCATTGAAGACTTCGTTCCTCATGAACGATAGTCGGGTCAATTGATAATACTTATCAGTCTAGGTCAACGGGGTATTTGCAATAATGATATACTTATCCTTATTTACTTTTTGTCAAAGCCATATACTTTGTTTTTTATCTTTTAATAAATTAATTGATGTTTAATGAGCTATTCGTCTTCAATTATACTGTTTCACGAACTCCAATTTCACTCTGCTAGATGTATTACGTTGTTTGGGCAAGAGTTAGTTTCAATCATACCTTCCCATCCAACAAGGGGTTATGGGCCCAGATTGCCTTTCCCCTGTAGAGTTCTTTGAAAGTGAATCAGTTGTAAATTTTTTTGAGAATAAAATTTTATTTTTTTTTCGAGCAAATACCGCTGTGCAAGAAAGTTTTATTCGGGGAGGCCGTAACAAGCGATGTGTAAGAAAATGGTGTTAGTCGTTTCCTTTACCGATGTTCTTCAGTCAAATTACGAAATTTCATAGAGATCTCGGATGTTTGTGGAAAAGCTACACTAGTTGATATTTGAAGCGGAAATTTTTTGGAAGTGAACTCTTTTTCTACCTAATGGAACTGTAGGATTTTTTCATCCAAGACTCTTTTTATCGCGCATGCGAATTTAAAAGTAAAGAATTATAATGGCTACTTCTGGGGTTACCATAGAGCCACTTACGAATGAAAATTATACGGAATGGGCAATAAATGCAAAATTCCTTCTTATGCACAGGAATGCGTGGTCCATTGTAGATGGATCGGAAAAAGTGCCCGTTATCAGCAAGGAAGCCGAAATCACCGCTAAAGATGTTCGCGATTACGAAATACGAAGAAGAGCCGCGCTGTCAATTATTTTTTTAAATATCAACCAAAGTTTAAAGAAAATCATTGAAAATATAGAAGATCCTGCGGAGTCATGGAAGAAATTAAAGGATCATTTCTTCCCTAATAATCGATGCGTTCAAATGCAAAATTTTAATCAATTAAATCAGTGCCATCTTGAAAAGGGCGAAAAATTAAATTTATTCGCCGCTCGCCTTCAACGAATTTTTGATAACATAAAATTAGCTTATCCAGAGTTTCCCGAGGATTACCTGACGTTTCACCTTCTCCAAAATTTACCTAGATCATATGACAATATTGTCCAGAACATTCTCATACGTCCTGCACCTGAGTTTAGATTCGATAAGGTTGTCATTGATCTGATAGTAGAAGAGGGTCGCCAGAACCTTAATATGGAGAAAGAAGCCAATACATATGCTTATATGACAAAGATTATCTGCCACTCGTGTGGCGAACAGGGCCACATTAAGCGTGTATGCCCAACCCGGAAAAAGTGTCATCCACCACGGAACCACCAAATGACTCAACGAGGTTATCCCCGAGAAGTCTCACCCCAGCAGAGGAGTGACAGACCCAATCGATGGAACCGAAGTAGAAACCGAAGTCGAGGTCGCCGATGGAATTCCAAAGGACGGAGACGGTCATTTTCCAACGACAGACGTGAGTACGAATTATATTTTGTCTCTGAAGCTAATTTAAGTCATTCAGGCACAGGGCGATCTAGGAACCTATTTACCTTTGATACAGCCGCCTCTCATCATTTTTCCTTTAGAAAGAACTGGTTCGTGAATTTTGAGAAAGTTCGGGATGTTCGTATGGCGGTAGCAGTAAAGGAGAAAACCTTTCCAATTGTCGGAAAAGGAGATGTTAAAGTTAATTTTGGTGAAAAAACTGTAATTTTACAAAATGTATTGTACTCTCCCCAATTACGTCGTAATATTTTATCTGGTACTAAATTTGACCAGGGAGGTGCAAAATTTGTAGGGGGAGGAGGTTTCGTGGAGGTATCTAGCCAAAAGGGTCCAATTTTTAAAGCAAAACTTGAAAATGGCATGTATATTGTTGAAACTGTGGATAGTGAAATCTCTGAGAATAATCATGTAGATAAGAATCCCATTCCTGAAAATAATTCAGTAGATTTGGAAACTTGGCATAAGCGATTTGCTCATGTGAACGTAGATTCTATCAGACAAACCGGTGATTTAAAATCCGTTAATGGTTTACCCAAATTTAAAAGTATAAAACTAAATTGTGACAATTGTAAAATCGGAAAGTTCAAACGCGTTAGTTTTAAGTCTATAGATAATATTCGGTCGAAACGACCGATTGAACTCCTTCACGCTGACGTTTGGGGACCATATAGTGTCAAGGGAAGGAATGGAGAAAGATATTATTTATCCATAATCGATGATTTTTCTCGGAGATGTTCACTCTATCCAATTTGTAATAAAAGCCTAGTTCCTGAAATTTTGAAGTACCATATTCTAAGAGCAGAAAACTTTATTGGTAAAAATGTAAAATTTGTAAGAACAGATAATGGGTCTGAGTTTGTAAACAATGAGTTTGATGATTTTTGTAAAGAAAAGGGCATAAAGCACGAATTAACTGTACCATTTACTCCGATGCAAAATGGAGTAGCGGAAGTCTTTAACAGGGTGGTAGCTAACGCAACTCGCGTAATACTTCAAGAAAGCGGATTACCACAAAATTTCTGGCCTGAAGCCATGTTATATTTTGTCTATACGTGGAATCGCGTCTGCCACAAAAACCAGAAAAAGACACCTTTTGAACTGTACGGAGGCAGAAAACCTTCGGCTCGTCATTTAAGAGCATTTGGCACAGTTGTATTCGTAGCTATACAAAAGAATTTAAGAAATAAACTCGATGCAAAAGCTCAAAAAGGAGTGTTGGTCGGTTATGCTTTTAAACGAAAAGGATATCGTATTTTTGTCCCTGAACTCAATAAAATTATAGAATCCATAGACGTGTCCTTCAAAGAAAACACTTTCTACAAAGATGAATTCGCGAGCGTAAAAGAGAAAGAAAAAGTCACCCCAAATTGGCCTCTCACTCAAGTCGAAAGTTCTGACCTTGACGAGACGGCAGAAGAATCTGTTTTCAGTGAGGAGGGGGAAACTAGTCAAAGCGAATTACAATCAGAATCAGAAAGCGAAGCTGACGGGAAAAGTAAACCTTTAAAAAGTGTAACTTGGGTTAGAAAAGTTAGACCCAGGACGGATAGTTCTAGGAATGATATTTATTTTTTTGAGAAAGGGAAAAATACCAGATTAAGATCCATGCATGATGTTCACAAATATTGCAATAAACATAATATCGCGTATGATCCAAATATGTTTAGTTTCGTAGGTAAGGACCTATTTGAAGGTGAAATTTCCGCTAATAGACCAAAGGTAGATTTGAATTCTTCATGACTAGCGGAGGATATTAAAGTTCCGAGTACTTACAAACAGGCATTAAAATCAAAAGAATGGGATCAATGGAAGGCATCAATGAAAGAGGAATATGACGTGATGTTAAATCGCGAGGTGTGGAAATTGTCTGAATTGCCTGAAAATACGGTACCAATAGGATCGAGATGGGTTTATTCGGTAAAGAAAAATGAGGAAGGCCAGGTAGTACGTTTCAAAAGTAGATTATGTGCTCAAGGTCATACTCAGATCAGGGGCCTAAATTTTTGGGAGACCTACTCTCCGGTGGTCCAATTCGGCATAATTAGATTTTTTTTCGCACTATTGGTAGTATGTGAAAAATGGATGCATGTTCAATGTGATATTAAATGCGCGTATTTGTATGCACCTTTAGAGGAAACCATATTTATGACACAACCTCCAGGTTTTGAAATTAAAGGTAAAGAACATTTATACTGTAAACTCAAAAGGGCTATATACGGCTTACATCAAAGTGGCCGTTTATGGTATTATGAAATGGAAAAAGTTTTGTGTAAAATTGGTTTTTCTAAATTTTCAAGTTGTAATTGTGTTTATATCAATGAATATGTAATTTTACTTCTTTATGTCGACGACATTGTTTTATTTGGTAAAAATGAATGTTATATAAATAGCGCAATCAACATGTTGAATGAATACTTCGATCTAAAAGTATTAGGAAAAACACGCAAATTGCTAGGGGTAGATTTCTTAAACGAAGAAAATGATTTGTGTTTAAGTCAATTAGAATATATTCAGGAAATTTATGAAAGTTTCGAAAATTTTAACATTCCTGTAGCATCTTTACCCATTAGCAAAGGAGTCATTTATTCAAGTGCTGATTGTCCTAAAACTGATGATGAAGTAAAAGAAATGACAAAATATCCGTATAGAAATTTAGTAGGTTGCTTAGCATTTGTAGCAAATAGAACTCGTCCAGACATCGCATATGCAGTAAATATTTTTAGTCAATTCCAATCAAATCCTGGTATAATTCATTGGAATGGCCTTGTCAAATTACTCGGATATGTTTGGAAAACGAGAGATTTAAAACTAAAGTTACAATGCAGCAAAATTCAATTGATTACTTTCTCGGATTCTGACT
Source organism: Uloborus diversus (assembly GCF_026930045.1). Lineage (NCBI taxonomy): Eukaryota > Metazoa > Arthropoda > Arachnida > Araneae > Uloboridae > Uloborus > Uloborus diversus. The sequence continues at coordinate 181,383,221 of NC_072731.1, read as the reverse complement.
TCGCGTCAAATCGAGACGATCGCACATCCTTAGGCGGACAAATTATTTTTCTAGACAAATCGCCGATTGAATGGCGTACATTTAAACAGAAAAGTGTAAGCTTATCCACTATGGAGGCTGAATTTGTTGCAATGACAGAATCCGCTAAGGAATTGATGTGGTTTGATAGGGTATTAGATGAATGCATCGAAAATAAAGTAATCAAAAGATCTAAATTTAAATCTATTCTTTTTGTTGACAATCAAGCATCAATTGATTTTGTAAATTCACCTATTGAAAACCATAGAAGCAAACACATAGATGTGAAACTATTTTTTATTAGAGATCTAGTTTGGAAAAATGTTTTTGACATTAAATATATTCGAAGTAAGGAAAATTTGGCAGATATTTTCACGAAATCTCAAACCCGATTTGAATTGCAAACATTTATTGAAAATATTTATTGTGAACAAAAATAACATTGTTTTTAAGAATGTTTTTCCAAATTTTGAAAACGTTTTTTGTAACTCTTGAATATTCGTATTTGCACTTACATCATATGATATTTTTCATGTTAAATCTCTTACAAGGTGAACAATTTGATTGTTATCTTCGTTAAAAGTCAAGTAAAAGCCACTAGATCGTTTTCCAGTGGGGTAAATGATGAAGTGATTAGGGTTAATTAATTTTTGAACGGGAAAAATTGTAAAATTGTTAAAATTACTTTTTCGAAATATTTAATTTTTTTTTACCTAACAAGTATAAAAATATTAAAACTGGAATTTTAAATGGTCACAACTTTAAGGGTCAAATTTTTAAAGGACCAAAAGTTTATGATAAATTGAAAAAAAAAAAAACTTGAGTTTCTCTTAGCGATGCAGAATGCCTTATGAGAAGTTTAAAATAGAACTCAAACATAGTATATCAATTTTTTTTCAAAAATTCAATTTTATCATTGATCAATATTAGAAATCCTAGAGTTTTTTTTACAACGTATTACGTATGCTGATTTGAACAGTTACTTGTGTATTTTTTTTTCATGTTTTTCAGACAAATGTGTACAAGGAACTTTCAATTGAGAAGAAATTTAAATTGATTTAACAAGATGAACCATCCTCGAACATGAACTGTTTTCTGATGTTGTGTTTCTCGGATGTTACGGATCTCCGGAATTCCTTTTGTTAATGTTGAAATAAGTGTTCTAATAATTGTTGTTGTTCTATTAACATTGTTATTGTGTTTTGTAAAAGGATATGGCTAAATTTTTAAAGATTGTTTAATTATACAGTTTAAATTTTTTTAGATTATCAAAATGATAATGGGGAGGCCTTGATAGACATAGTATGTCAATCTAAGTGAAGGTCTATTATCATTTTTTATCATGTTAGATAACATTTTACATATTTGCAGTTTTCATATCATTGTTCCTTAACGAACGCTAGAATCCGTGACGTAACTAGTCTTGGAATAGAGAACGGCACGTGTAGTGGGCGTTGCCCATGACGTGACTACTTTAACGTGAACATGTGACGTCACGTACACACGCTTCGGGCTTGGCCACTGAAGATCACGATCAGGTAGCATTGAAGTGAAGATATGCTAATGAGAGTCTGAATATAAGCAAAGCTGTTATCAGTAGATCTCTCTCTCACTTCTTGCACAGCCTAGACGAGTTGGCTCATGTCAGGCAAGCCAACTTGCTGTCTGTTCAGCAAGCTTAGGCTGTTAGCCTTTTTTTTGTTTAATTGAAGTAGTATGACGTTTGTCCATTGAAGACTTCGTTCCTCATGAACGATAGTCGGGTCAATTGATAATACTTATCAGTCTAGGTCAACGGGGTATTTGCAATAATGATATACTTATCCTTATTTACTTTTTGTCAAAGCCATATACTTTGTTTTTTATCTTTTAATAAATTAATTGATGTTTAATGAGCTATTCGTCTTCAATTATACTGTTTCACGAACTCCAATTTCACTCTGCTAGATGTATTACGTTGTTTGGGCAAGAGTTAGTTTCAATCATACCTTCCCATCCAACAAAATGTTTCATCGCGCCTTAGAGCAATAGTAGGATATCTTAGCGGTCTTTCTGGAATAAGATATCCTACTGTTGCTATGAGGCAATGATATATACTGTTATAAAAAATACACTATCACTCCAGCTGCTTGATTACATTACATTTGCTATTTAAGGATGTTATGTAACATTTCTATGAAAATTCAACAATAATATTTATCAGCATAAAATCATATCTTACCTAATGAAATGCAATACATCCACATGCAAGCAAATGCTGTACTAGGTTTTGATATGAATAATGATAATATATAGCAAAGCGGAATAATACTCAGTCCAAACAGCAGGAGGAGGACAAAAAGATCAACTGCAACAAAATTGCTTTATTATAATGTTATTGAATGAACAAGAACATGATTCAGTCCTCATCAGTTATTAATTTTCATCAATTTAAAAAAGTTATAAAATTTCAAGAGGAAATATTTAGATTATAAAAATAATTAGCTACACTAGGAACGTTAACTTCTCATCTTACAATACTGATGCAAGTTCTTGACGTTTGCTTGCTTCCAAACAAAGATGATGTTAGTTATACATTATAGAAATTATGAAATACTAGCTGCGTGCCCGGCGTTGCACGGGCTACGTAAAAAACGAAAGAGATGTCCAATTGATGTTTTTGCATTACTCTGACATCAGTTTCTAAAGCGCTAAGGAGTAAATAAATACGCGTAATGCAAGGTTTGCAAAACACCAGTAGAGTATATTTTTGGCAAAAATCTCTTTAAAGTTAATCATAGTTATCGATAATGCAAGTTATGCGTATTTTCAATTAGCACAAAAGATAAAAATACATGCATTATCAATTATCTGTGCTCACTTTAAACTGAATTAAATCTGATAGACTAAAATGACACATACAGTGGCTCCCAAAAGTGTTCGTACACTTTGAAATTTTTTAGTAAAACCAAAATAACTCAAAACTGAATTCGAATATAAAGTTCAATATTTTTTCACATCATTCCTATGTCATTCTAAATATAACCCATTGGTTTTTTTCAAAACATTGACGGATCTTCTTTTTGAAATGGGTCAGAAAACGAAGAGACAGAGAAATAACAAGCCACAAAAGTCATCGTACACTCAAATATTTTCGAATAAATTCATGATTAAAATTATCATATGCCGTTTTATTAATATTTTTGCATTGTGTTGACCCTTATAAGTCATTTGGCTTTAACTTTTTGTTTATTTATTCCTTAATATTGTGCTTTTTACTGTAAAATGGCTGGTATTCGTAAAAAACCGCAAACGCCATTCAAAATTTGAATTTTTTTCCCACAGTAGTGGTAAATTGGTTTGAAATGTCTCTAAATTAGTTAATTTATTTGTTTGTATAGTAAAGTGCTTGATAAATTGCTTTAAAGAAAGGAATCGGACCAAAAACAAGGTAAGAAAAAGTCAACCGGCAAAGTTGACAAAACGTGATCGTAGATTTAAAGTTAAAAAATTTATGAAAAATACACATTTGAGTACTGCAAAAGTTTCTGCAGAGTTAAATGAAACATTTTACATTTAATTTTTACCTAAAATTGTTCGCCAAGTTCTTTGATTAGCTGGATTAAATGGGACCTCTTCCCGCAGAAATTTTCTTGGTCGTGCGAAAAAACAGAAAACTTACGCTTTTCGTCCCAAAATCAATGATAAATAAGCTAAAAAACAGTTTAGAATCATGTCTTACTTACAGATAAAAATTAATTCAACATTTTTGGTTAAATTGTTGTATAACTGTAAGTAGAGAAAAAAATTAGGAACTTAATCCTAAGAACTTAGTTGGATCAGTTAATCAGGACGGTGAAGGTGTTTTAGTGTGAGGGTGCATATCAGCATCAGGACTTGGTAGTTTGTAATTTTTTGATGAAATAATGAATCATGCTGTTCCTTTAAATATTTTAAAAACCAATTTTGAACTCTTAGCCAAAAATTTGGTTATTGGAAACAACTTTGTTTTTATCAAGATAACGATAAGAAGCACATGGTTTTCAACGTTTGCGTCTAGTGCCTCGAAAATTGTCCTAAAGTTTAGAAAAAAAACCTCAATCTCCAGATTGTAACTTAATGTAACGTATTTAGAGATATCTGGAGGTTAGATTACGAAAATAGGGCTTTAAAACGAAAATAGAGCTAGAAATAGTAATACTCGAAGTGTGGTAGAACACTTACTAAGAAATTATGCTAAAAAAAGAAAGAAAAAGAATGAAATCTATTCCCAGACATTTAAAAGGTGTTATGAATACTGTATGATATTCTACTAATTAATAACTTATTCAAAAGTTAGATTATTCAATAATATATAGACATTTTATGAAGTGTACGAAGACTTTTGTAAGATAAAATTTCCAACACTTTTCGGTTTTTGATTTTTAAAAAATTAAGTTTTAATATTTTTTAAAAACTTTTCATGCAGTTTTGTTAAAAATTGATCATAAATCTTATAATTAAATACCTATTCCGAAATATTAATTCTAACCAATGATTTGGGGTCTATTTCGATGAAAGTCGTAGGTGTACGAAGACTTTTGGGAGCCACTGTACTTTTTGGTTGCTTACGTGAAACTAAAGCACCAAGACTTAATAAATACCAATTAGTATTAATTTAATACCAAGTCAACAGATTCGAATTAAGCTTTAGTTAAAATCCTTAAAAACAATATTTTTGTTCAACTCTGTTTCACTTAAAGAAATTCAAACAATCTTAATTTAACATGTTCTTTTAACGATACGAACTGTATTTCAAAAATAGAAACAGGAAGGAAAAAGAGAGTTATTACAATTCGAAAACTCACCCATGTGATGGGAAAAAGTCCAGCAAAATAAACATAATTAGTCGCACATCCTAAATGTACCAAAATATGAGGTCGGTGAATAATAAACTTACACTACAATCAATAAACATAGCTAAAGAAACAACTTTCATATGCTGAAAAGAGTTAAGAACGTTGAATGTAAAAAATAAAAAAAGGACAGACGATAAAATAAAGGCTATGTCAGAATAGGGCAACCAATTTTAAACTAATTTAAAATGAAATTCTAGATGGAAACGTTGTTTTAAGATTTGGACAGCAGCCAAAAAATCTCTTTTAAAACAATTATTAGAATTTTACTTGCTCGCGCATATGCAAAATGGCAACAGGAAAGAAATAAAAATTCCTTAATAACGTTATGTTAATTAATGTTTTAATTAATATCTCTGCTAATTAAAGTCGCACAATTACGAGATTGGTCCTATTGTTTTCTTTGGAAAATTTCGAATTGATCGGTATCTCGTTTGACCCCGATTCGCAGTGGTTCTAGAGAAGATAGATCTTCAGACAGACAGACAGACGCGAACAGATTTTAATATTATAGTGGAAGTGGATGGAAGTGGATGGTTCGGACAAACGTACTCTGGCAGCATTGTATTGCTGTAATTAGGATCTGCGTAGTTTTCTCAATGCTGCCTGCTTATATCTCCTGAAAAGTTTCATTTTTATGCTGAATTTTCTTTTTCTTTTTTTTTTTTTTTTGCGTAAGTATGGAATAAAATAGTGAACACTTTGGGAAATTTGGGTCAAAACTCGAAATTTTAAGACAAAATTTGAAAATTTCGGAATTGTTGGACAATTCCTAATTAAAAAAAAAAGAAGAATGCTGAAATACTTTAAAATTAAAAAATCTATCGAATTACTTAATTAAAAAAAAAAACAAAAAAAAGGGTCTTATTTCGTTCAGAAGGGGAACAGTTGCAGTCTCTAACGAAGTTAATTAAAAACTAATTATCTGAGCAAAATATCCAAAATGACGAAATTTGTACTGCCTATTTCATAACTCTTTTGAAAGAGAAGCAAGAAATTAAATAAAACAAAGAAAAAAAAAAACAATAGCAGCTGCGCAAGGCAGATGTTGAAAATTGGTGCATTGGAAATAATAATAATAATAATAGCAGCTGGTGGAAGGGGAGTAAAACAAATCTTTTCCTCTCAATTTGAATAGTAATGTGTCTCTGTAAAATACGTATAAATAAGTTGAAAATGATCATCTACACTAAAACAATTCCGCAACTCTACTGGTAATTTCTGTGAAACGTTTCGAGATTTCGCAGGTTTTCACCAATTTCGTGGGAAAACTAAGAATCTTTGTCAAAACACTTCCTGAATTATTATGAGATGCAGACTTCTTGCTGCTGTGAAAAATATTTTTACCTACAAGTTTAAAGAGTAACTGAGCGTATTTATTAAGTGTATTGGCTACAGCGCACTAATCGCCCATCTAGTTTGACTAAGCTCCCAATGGAAGCGAATAAGCGTCTGGAATCCGCTGCTTTTCAAGAATTGCAGGCAAGCGAGCTTGGTACTTAAAATTCTGCATTAGCTGTGGTCATGATTGCAATAATGCTTCTGGAGCTTTCTTGGCAAGTTAATAATTAAGTTTTCTCTACAAACTCGAGAAACATTATTGGCTTTAACACCCGAGATATTTCTGTGTTTTTTAGAAAGATTAAAGGATCATTTCAGGAGGGCGTTGACTTTTAGAGGAAAATATTCCTGTTTTTTGCATAATATATTACTGGCAGAAATTCGCCACATCAGCTGCCTATTATTTTCCAGGAACGTTTCTGAATCGTTTTTATAGCGTAGTGTAGTATTTTGGTATTTTGATATGCCATTATGGTTAGAGATTTATTTAATCGTTAACATATACAGCAAATAGAAATTCCGCCTAAGTTAATATATGTAGCAACCAACTTCTAGCAATGCTTAAAACATGATAAACTTTGTAGGTATCTGTTTCTAGACTACAAGTAACGCTTTTTTCAAATCCAAAATAGCATGTTGTACTGTTTAGGACATGCAGTAGATCAACCGTTGTTGGTACGATTGTAGAAAAATTCCTGAATTTTTGAAACGCTTTTAAAACCTATTATAAATAAAGTGGTAGCTCTCCTTTTCAGGGAATATAGTTATCAATGGGTAGAAAAATTTAGATCAACGGTAGAAAAATTTAAAAAAATTAAAATTGGCGTTTTTGAGGAAAAAAATTTTATTTTATTCTTTTTTTAAAAAACGTGCCGGAAAAAACTAAACATTGGCATTTCAAAAAGGTGCACGCCTCAAAAAAAAAAAAAAAAACTTTACATGAAACATTCCGCAACAAAATATGTTGTACCGTTCTAGAAATAAGGAGCTTCACAAATTTTGCCAAAAATCGCAAGTGAGAAATGATGTCCGACATGCTATGTTTGATGGTCTGTATCTCGGTCCAGGATTTTTTTTGGGGGGACAAAACCGAAAAAAAAAAAAAAAACACGCTTATAACAATTTTTTTTACCGAATTTTAACTTATGTTTAACTCAAAAAAAGAAAAAAAAAATCAAGAACCATCAAGGTGAACCCCCTGGTTGAATTGACATGGATTCTACCTTATACATGAATATAGTTCAACAAAGGAACTCATAATTAAGGTAGAAACATAGAAGTAGTTAAAACCAAACCACGATTACTCGCTTAAAAAAAATAAATAAATAAAAGGTTTTTTTTTTGGGGGGGGGGAGGGCGGGTCAATTAAGTGGCCGGTTAGGGAAAATTACAGAAACAAAGAACTATTATTATTATCACGAGGTTTCACATATGGATCTTAAAACTTACTTCATAAGCATACATTTTTATCGTCTCTAATTTAAATGTATTTCTATTAGTTTAATATTTGCATAAGTTAGTATAATTCAAAACTAATGCTCATAATGAAAGAGTTTCGTAGATTAAGTAAAATTGTAAATATTATTCTTAAATGAATATTTCGTGCAGAGTAATATACACCTTTCCGATTGTACTGCATCTTTAATATACAGAGGAAGTCGAGGATGTTGGATCACGGGACACTTAGTATCGTTCTCAAGCATAGAATTTATAGTCGCACAAATCCAACAACGATATACTATGGAAGTTACATCGATCAAATTTTATTATAAAATAAAACAATGCTGAGTTAATTTTTAGGTGTCTAAAACTCTTTTATTTTCCCCCGGTTTTAACATCAAGATTAGTATAGTAAATTGAACTCCTCTGCTCTTTTAGTTCAGAATTAATTACAGATGTTTTTATTTATTTTATTTTATTTTATTTTTTTGTCACAAAGAGAAAAATATGTTAGCATTTTTTCAAAACCAAGAACTCAGGTACGTTGTCCACTCTTTAAAGACTTCAAAAGAAATAGTCTGTTGATAGAAATATTGAGCTCTGACTTGCGCTGATTCTTGCAAAAATTTAGATGGTTCTAGCGTAAATGGTGATGAAGTATAAGTTTGTTACAATATTGATAATATTCATCATTGCAATTGTAACAAAAGGTTTTCTTAATGCGGACCAAAGTACCCCAATCTCGGGCTCCGTTTCTCCAAAAGCATAAAGGTATTAATTTATTTCTTATTCCGTGCAATGTTTATTTATTAAAAATTTTCGATTTTCCAATTTGTTTATTTCGAACATTAACCAACATTTTGTCTATTGAAATTAACCAACTGTTTAGAGAAAAAAATACTTTTACACGGAACTAATTTGAACAGATTATTATTCAGTTAAAATCATTAAAAGAGTAAACTTTCTTAGTTCTCGAACTTTTGTTTCATTTAACGAAATCTAAACAATCTTAATTTAACGTGTTTATTTTAAAGAAATCTAAACAGTCTTAAAATAACGTGTTTTATTTAAAGAAATCTAAACAATCTTAATATAGACGTGATCATTTAAAAAAATCTAAACTGTCTTAATTTAGCGTGCTCTTTTAATTGTACAAAATGTATTTCAAAATATAAAAAGGAGGGATAAGAAGAGTTTAAATTCGAAAACTTACCTATTCTAGAGAAGTGACAATGTAAAATAGAAAAAGTTCAACAGAATAAACATAATGAGTCGCACAAAAACGAATATATGAGCGTGTTGGTAATGAAAGAAAAAATAATACAGCCGATTGGGATTCGGAATAACACACTTTCTAAACACAAACACGGCGAAAGAAATAACTTTCATATGCTAAAAAGATTAAAGAGCGTTGACTAAAAAAATAAAACGGCAGACGATAAATTAAAGTTTGAGTTCGAATAGAGCAACCGGCCAACCAATTTAAAATAAAATTCTAGACGAAAAAAGTTGTTTTAAGACTTGGATAACAGCCCAAAAAACTGCGCTCTTAAAACGATCATTCGAATTTTTTTTTTCTAACTCATAAGTAAAATGGCAACAGGAAAGAAATAAGAATTCCCGAGAACGTGTTGTTAATTGACGTTTTAATTAATATCTCAGCTAATTACAGTCGCACAATTACGAGATTGGTCCTATTGTTTTCTTTGGAAAATTTCTAATTGATCGGTATCTCGTTTGAACTCTCGATTCGCAGCGGTTCTCGAGAAGATAGATCTTCAGACAGACAGACAGACAGACGCGAACAGATTTTAATATTATAGAGGATTATACTAAAGTTCCAGATACTGCTATTAAAACCACAATTTTGGTGCAGAAATCTAGAGCTTGGCTTTTGATTTTTTAGATGCATTGGATCGTGAGAATTAGCAGGGCAGGCCAGAGATAAATGTGTGATTGAATGATTCTTGTTATGAGTTTGAGCAAATTTTTCGGTTATTTTATCTTTAAAAAAAAGTGTTTTACCTTTTAAATTTAAATTTTATGAAAAATTAAATGAAAATTAAATTAAAAAATTAAAAAAAGAAAATTTCTAGGAAAATCATAAAAAGTGTGGTCTCAAGAAATATAAGAAAAAATCGTTGCCTTAGGAGCAACAGTAGGATTATCTTACTTGTTATTTGTAGAATTAGATATTTTACTGTTGCTCTGAAGGCGACAATGTATAGATTGTCGCATGATTCTATATTTCTTCTTTAAATAAACCCTCTTTAACTATATGGTATTTCCTATTTTGTGAAAGATCTAACAACAGAACATGATACATTCGCAAACTGTTCACTATTTTCTATATTTTCTACCCATAGTTTCGATCAATATGAGCAACGTAGAACTGATACTGTACCGCAATTAGCATTGCACCAGAAAATTGATAGGGAATTAAAATTTCTGAAATAACAGATACTATCGGCTCAGTTTAATTGGGTAAGGGATAAAACAAATACCCTGCTTTTACGAATAAAACCTCCCTGGGACCGAATATTTGCCCATAGACACAATGTTAAAGGATTCCCGCTTTATCGAATAATATCACATCAGCTTTCGCATGTATTTTTGTTGAGAAAATTTTTGAACAAATTAGAAATAAATTAGGTAAGAACAATAATTGACGCAAAAATACAAAGTAATATTTTTTGCCAACAACGGGTGAGAAAAACAACATTCATATTCTTTAAAAAAATTCTACTGTTCTGTGACATTTCTTTTCTTTGCCACTACAAAAAAAAAAAAAAAAAAAACACAGTTGATAATTAAATTAAGTAACATAAAGAAATATACACATTTTAGATGATAATAAATTGATACATTTTTAATGCAAAACACAGTAGACGGGGAGGGGCAAAAGGAAGTCAGAAAAGTGTTCCCAAAATAACCTTGATCTGGTAAAGAACTTTTATGGAATTTTTCAAAAAAAAAAAAAAAAGTGCTGAAAAAAGGTACCAAAATAAAGATTTCATAGCTGAAGTAGTAAGTTACTTTTTTTATAATTTTCCTACGTGCTTGTAATCCATGCATAAACTGATTATTAAACTATTTTGTTGTTTACTTAAGTTATTCCAAAAAACTTTTTACTAACAACATTACTTTCTTTATAGCTATTGATTTAGTATTATTACATTTTAAGACAAATGTTGCCAATTTAGAAAGGCAAGGAATATTCCCCCGCTTAATCAAATAATATTTTTTGGAACTGACGATATTCAATTAAGTGGGGCCGACAGTATTTCCAAACTTATACAAGTTCAAACTAACAATGCTGCATTACAATATGCCTGTACTACAAAACACCCTGCATTACAATACTTTAAAAGTAAGACTTAAGAGCCATTGTCTGTAAGAATCAGGCATTTTAAAGCATTTGTGATTGTTGACATTTTTAATTTTTTTTATTTTCACATATATTGTTCCTTATCATAAATGTAATGTAAATCCGAAATTTGAGCTTTGTCTGACTCACCATTTTTGAGAAAACAATTTTTTTTGTTTAGGGGGCGTGGCACATTTTTGCCGGGTTTTTTTCAAATTTGCAGATATTAATGTGCTTGTTGCTTGAAGCGCCCTTATAATGACATGGATTTTTTAATTCCATATTACTATATGGTCTTGTTAGATACAGTTACAGCTGTCAAATTGGTGACACTACGAGGGCGACGCCCACAAACTCCGTTTAAAAATGACCAAAAATGATTTTTTTTTCTATATTCAAGACCAATTTTCTCAAAGCGCCTTCATGATAACACCAACATTTTTAGATTATTTTCTAGCCACACTTACATACATCAAAAATATGTATCAAAATCGGTGTCACTATAAGGGCGCCAGCAGATATTGGAACTTTTATTCAATAAATTTCACAAAAACACAAGTATTTAGAATCTAATTACAACTGTCGCCCTCATAGCAGATATCTGATACTACATTAGGTTGATAACCAACATGTTTGTCTAACATTTGCACACAAAAAATCGGTGTCACTCCTATTATTTTCGGAAATATAATCATTCCAAGTTAGTAGGTTATGGCGTTTTTTTATATTTATTTATTTAATATTTTCACACCCAGATTTTTTTTGTACATATTTATTTTTAATTTAATACAAAGAAGTGTACCTTATAACATAAACAGCTTTGGGCAGCAAGAGAGCCTTTTTCTTGAATAGAAAATGCGCGTTTTGATATAGGTACCAGGTGGATCTATTGTGCATAACATGTCTAGACTATTATACCAATACTCGTCTTGTTTTTTCTGGCCAAACAAATTTATTTATTCCAATTGTTCTTGACATGCATTTGACATAAACTTGCAAATGGTCAACTTCTACTCTTTTTCTGGGATACCATGTTTCCCCATGCTTTAGTACTACAAAATTAGCAGTTTTCAATAAGAGATGACCGTCTTTCTGAAATTGGTTTGACTTGATTCTTAATGTTTTCTTCGTTTTGGTCTACGTTATCCTCAAATTCAGTTTCAGATTCTGAATGTTCGCTTTCTTCAATATTCTCATTTGATGTATTTAGAATGCATTCGTTTTTTTGTTTCTTCCATCGAAAAAAAAGGATAGGATTTCTTTCATAGTACAATACTCTGAAGCAACGAACAGTTTTTTCCCCGTTACAAACTGCATTTCTCATCTAGTGTGCAACTTAAAAGGGATGTTGTTTTTTTCCAGTATTTTCACCAATCGTAAATTGTTCTTATAAATACTCCTTCTGCTTTGAAGTGAACTTGAACTGAGCTCGTAAAGATAGGGACCATCCAATTTCATTAAATTGAACTTTTGGCAATGCAGGGGTATTTATTAGTTGAAAATTTGAAGCATTTATATAAGATGTTTGTAAGAGCTTCTCTCTATACATCTTTCGTATAAAATCCATTTGCAAGTTGAGGTCAAATGTATGTCAAGAACAATTGAAATAAATTGATTTGTTTGGCCAAAAAAACAAGACGAGTATTGGTATGATAGTCTAGACATGTTATGCACACTACATCTTTTTTATTTACCTTAATCACAATACATCTGCCTGTACCTATATCAAAACGGGCATTTTCTATTCAAGAAAAAGACGCTCTTACTGCCCAAAGCTATTTATGTTAAAAGATACACATTTTTGTATTAAATTAAAAATAAATATGTTCAAAAAAACTATCTGGGGGTGAAAAGATTAAATAAATAAATATAAAAAAACGCCATAACGTACTAACTTCGAACGATTCAAAAATAACAGGAGTGACACCGATTTTTTTTGCGCAAATGTTAAACAAACATGTTGGTTATCAACCTAATTTAGTATCGGATCTCTGCTATGAGGGCGACAGTTGTAGTTAGACCTTAAATATTTGTGTTTTTGTGAAATTTATCGAATAAAAGTTCCAATATATTCTGGCGCCCTTATAGTGACACCGATTTTGATACATATTTTTGATGTATGTAAGTGTGGCTAGAAAATGATCTAAAAATGATGGTGTCATCATGAAGGCCCTTTGAGAAAATTGGCCTTGAATATAGAAAAAAATTCATTTTCGGTCATTTTTAAACGGAGTTCGTGGCCGTCGCCCTCGTAGTGACACCGATTTGACAGCTGTAATAGTATCTAAGAAGACCATATAATAGTATAGAATTTAAAAATCCATGTCATTATAGGGGCGCTGAAAGCAACAAGAACTTTAAAATCTGCAAATTTGAAAAACACGCAAAAATGTGCCACGCCCCCTAAATTAAAAAATTTAATTTCCCAAAAACGGTAAGGCAGACAAAGTTCATATTTTGCACAAACATTACATTCATGATAAGGAACAACATTTGCAAAAATAAAGAAAATTAAAAATGTCAACAATTACAACCTGCCTGATCCTTTCAGACAATGGCTCTTAATTCTTGTTACTTATTTCTTTATTTATTTTTTATAAAATGAAAAACAGACATGACCTACGGTACAGATTTTTTTCACATTAGGAATATCAGGAAAATGAATGCTCTTCAAAAATATACACGTACCTGGAATTTGAAAATGGTGAAAAGCAATAAAACTGTATACGAACAATGGTATCATAACAAAAAATGATATTGTAGCATTCACAAGGATGTCACAAAGGAACATTGAAAACCAATACATAAATGCCGAAAGACCAGTTATTAGCTGAAGAAGTTTAGCAGAGGATGAATTTTCAAATACAGGTAAAATGATGAAACTTGCTCCAAGAAGAGAACAGACCAGTGAAAAGCAAATAAACATAAGAACATCACAAAACTTAATCGTATGAGGAATGAATTGAACAAATGGTAAAGGATGGTTCTGAAGTTTTAAACCAATATTTACAGAAGAATTCTTTAAAAAGATTGAATGTACAATATTGACAGCAACTGGGAGAATATCTAAAGTTCTTTTATTGTACCACAAAAGAAAAACAGGTCCCAGTGAAATGTCATTTTCAAAACTAAGACCCAATATCATACTTTGTGTCCTAGCAAGGTAGCTAGATAGCATAGCTGTATCAGTAGAAATATCTTCAGGAATACTTTGTAAAGAAATAAAATTATTTGTTAATGCAATCTGAAACATACTAAATAAACCAGTTGCTTCCACCTTCGAAGAATTTATGACAAAACCATACTTTTTTTCACAACTAGGCACCACTTTTATGTCCAAATAAGGTGGACTCTCATATTCTGCTTCAGAAGAAAGAGCAATTAATGTTAATGAAATTATGAGAAAACCAACAAAAGCGAAATAATAGTTTCTAAGTCGCCAAGTCAACTTCCTTTTTTTCGTAAACAATCCTGTTAGATGGCATTTGTAAAGTGATAATGACTTTGATGCCTTGATGATACCATTTTTCTTAGGGAAAAAATCTATAAAAAAAAGAGAAAATATTTAAAGATTAACATTAATATGGATTTTGCATTAAAAAATTCTTAAAATAAAAGCTCATAAAATGAAATGGTATAAAACAGCTAAAGCCTCAGTGTGAGAAAAATTAATAACATACAAATGCAATATAAAAGTGATTCCTTTTTTGCAGAGAGTTTAATATATATATATATATATATATATATATATATATATATATATATATATATATATATATATATATATATATATATATATATATATATATTCTGTTTTATTATTATTATTTTTTTTAATTTAAATAAGGTTTTTGCTACTTAAATTGAATTGTGCATCTTCCTTTAAAAAGTCTTTAGAAATTTAAGCTATTAATAAGTTATATTTACCAAAAAAAAAAAAAAAAAACTTGAAATTTGTGCTTTTAAAAATTAGAAACTCAATATATTTCATGTATTGTTTCAACAAAAAAAAAATTAATAACCGTTGAAGTAAAACGGTTTAAATACAAAAGTATATCACCCAAATCAAATTTGATACAAATGGCATAGAGGTATGCTATAAATACAGAAAAATACCAGAAAATAATTGAATTGGGTAGCATTAAAAGAGATAAAAATTAAATGAGTTAAAAGAAGGGAAAACCAATTTTACTTTATGTTATTTTCTCCGATTAAATTTTTTTTTAATAAAAAAATACATATCAGATTTTTAAACAAATAGGTTTTTCTACTTTTTATGAATAAAGATGGTACCTTAAAATCAGATAGCTACCCATTCTTATTTGCCTTCTTTTAAGCATAAGTATATGGGCAATTCCATGTCAGATCAATCACCTTCTTGACCTCACCATTTTCGATTTTAACAAAATTTGGTGTGAGGGACACATATGAGAAGATAAATAATACTGTCAAATTTTAGAACTCTACTTGAAAAATTTTATGAAACACAGGGCTGTTAAAAAACTGGAAAAGTACGAAAAAAAAACGAAAAGTTGGGACATACAAATGATAATAACTTCTCTCCTAATAATAGTAGAATAAAAATTAAAAAAGCATTGTGAAGCTAAAGAATAGAGCTTTCTATTGATATAAAACATGATTCATTTAAGGCAGATTTAAGTTTCAAAGTCATTCACCTTGACTTTTGACCTTGATTATCTCTAAACATGCCCCCTTAGAATTTCTTCAAAAAAAAAAAAAAAAAAAAAAAATATATATATATATATATATATATATATATATATATATATATATATATATATATATATATATATATATATATATATATATATATTATAGCTCTGGCATTATTCATTCACTACGCCAAAACTTAAGAGTTGGATCTCAATGGCAAGGTACTGAAAAAAAATCAGGAAAGTTCACATGTTTTACATTTTGGAATTCCATATGTCAGGTTTGTGACCTCCTCACCATTTCCGATTTTAATGAAATTTCTTATGAAAGACACACATGACAATAATACTGCCAATTTTTATAATTCTACTTCAAAAACTTTACAAAAGACAGGGCTGTTAAAAACTTAAAGAGTGCGAAATAAATGGAAAGTTGTGACACGCAAATGACTGTAACTTCTATCCTAATGATAGTATAACAAAAATTTAAAAACCATTGTAAAGAAAAAGAATAGATATTAATACAAAATATTTTTTTTGATCAATCAATGTTTTATATCAATAGAAAGCTCTATTTTTTAGCTTTGCAATGGTTTTTGAATTTTTATCCTACTATCATTAGGATAGAAGTTAGTCATTTACATGTCACAACTTTCCGTTTATTTCTCATTTTTTAAGTTGTTAACAGCCCTGTATTTCGTGAAATTTTTGGAGTAGAATTCTGAAAATGGGCAGGATTACATATCCTGTTAAATGCGTCCTTCACACAAAATTTCATAAAAATCAGATATGGTGAGGAAGTCACTGACCTGATATATAGAATTCCAAAATGTAAAACATGTGAACATTCCTGATTTTTTTTCAATACCTTGCCATTGCGATCCCACTCTAAGTTTTGATGTAGTGAAAGAATAATGTCAAAGCTGTAAAATATATTTTTTTTTTTTTTTTTTGAAGAAATTCTAAGGGGGCATGTTTTGAGATATTCAAGGTCAAAAGTCACAGTGAATGACCTTGAAACTTAAATCTGTCTTAAATAAGTCATGTTTTATATAGTAGAAAGCTCTATTCTTTAGCTTTACAATGGTTTTTGAATTTTTATTCTACTAGAATTGGGAGAGATATTAGGGTCATTTGTATGTCACAACTTTTCGTTTTTTTCGTACTTTTTCAGTTTTAAAACAGCCCTGTATTTTGTAAAAAGTTTCAAGTAGAATTCTAAAAATTGGCAGGATTACTTACCTAGTCATATGTGCCTCTCACACCAATTTTCGTTAAAATCGAAAATTGTGAAGTCAAAAACTTTTTTTTTTTTTTTTGATTGATTTGAAGTGGAATTGCCCACACATAAAAATAACATGTAAACTATATTTACATGTCATTTTTATCATTAAAACAAATCTCGCAAATTAACTAAGCACAACATCTTGATTTTTAGAGTGTCCTTGATGGAGACCGTTGTATTCCAAGACTACAGAAAGAAGTAGTGTTTGGACGATTTTTTTTCCATCCTTGCTGATTAGAATTGTAGAGATGTTATGGCAAGTCTTTCCAAATAGCAGCAGTTAGGACCAGCTCTGTAGCAAGAGCATGCTCCCATACATCCTTTCTTGCACTAACATGAGAGATCTGAAAAGGACTGATGAGGCTGGCTCGTTTAATGTTGTGATTTGTGACAAACCAATCACAAAATGTATGTTGGTGTTCGACCAACTTCACTCTGAGACATTCTTCTCCAATGCCAACCATTTGTTTCCTTGGTGGTACCTGCAATACAAATTGAAGGAAGCAATTCTTTTGTTTGGAGGCTAACAAACACCATTCACATTTGCATTCCATGTTGATTTGACAAACAAGTGGAGTAGAAGACAGTTGCAACATATTAGTGGATGACTCCTTTCCATACAGAGCAACCAGTTCAATCTCTCCAGCTTCAACTAGGGCTTCGTGACTCATCTCTGAAAGGAAAGCTATGGCAGCCAAGTCAACCCAACACCGGTTGGTATAAGAAACACAGTACAGCTTTGTTTTTTGTAGCTAGACATAAGAAGATGTGGTATCACACTCAATAACTGCATAAAGAAAGGGTTTGAATTCAAGGGCTATTCCATTTTCTTTTTTTTCTTTTTTATGAATTAAGTAGCAGAAAACTGAATACAAATTAATCGGACTTTGCGCTTTTCTGGAAAATAATATTTTGAATGTTTGAGTCCAAAGCAGCAGAAAAGAAAAAGTAGGTCCACATTCTCTCTATCAAGAATCAGGAACGTTGAAATGTTCTTTTTGCGATGGTGGTTCGTATAATGTTTCAATTTCAATGTGCTTGTTTTTTTTTTTTTTTTTCCAATACTCTTCAGTCCAAAGGCAGAGCACAGCTCCTGAGTGAGGTGTTTATTACACGCTTAGAATAACCTTTTCTTCTGGGGCACTCTGATGTTAAGGAGTCTAATACGACCATATTGCTCTAATGCACAGTCGTTCTGGTGTACCCACTGACAACACAAATGTCCCAGAATCATTCCAGTTCTTCAATAAAGCTTAACATGAAAACAATATGTTAAGCCCACTGAGAAAGCACACTGCTCAATATGCTACAACCATGGATTAGTTCTTCCACGCTCTCCATTAGTTTTATTAGAACCTGCTCATTGCACAAGTATGTTCACAATCTAGGTGAAACTTTAAAACAAAAAAAAAAAAAATTTGGTAAAAAACAAACATATTAATATTTTTGTGACTTTTTTTCCGATCAACTAACAAATAATTAATTTAGTATTCCTTCATAACTGATAACAATGTTTGAATAAATAGCAAAAAACAAATAAAATTTATTTAGAAGTAATTTATACTTTTTTTGATACAACAGGGGTTTCAAATACATTACACAAGAGCTACATTTGGGAAGTCAGAAAGCTGTCTAGGCATACCAAGTTCTTTTTTTAACATACCTTTAAATGCAGCATTAAGACTTTCAGGTTCACCAGACATCAAGTTCTTCCTTTTTAAGTAAGTAATAAACCTCTCACTGGAATGCAGAAAGAAAAAAGAAATACAAAAGTGAACATTTTATGAAGAAGCAAGAAAAACAGTTATACTAAAAATGAAGACCAACACATACTTTGTAAAAATGGTTTCGCTCATAAAGCCAGAAATTGTGCATGACTCTATGCCTAACTCAAATTTGCTGTCATTTAAATCCTTTAATAAAGAAGAAGCACAGAGATCAAAATCATTACAATTCAAGAAAATAGAAGCATTTCGTTCGGTTTCCGATTGCAAAATTGCACCCTTGAAATATTTTTTAATTATTTCTATAGAATCTAATATATTGCAAGTTTTTCCCTTTGTAATATTAAGAATACATCCAGTACCTGCAAAATGAAAACCATTTTTTTAAGACTACAAATACATTGCACAAGATATAACTTTTAAGTTGAATACATTAACTGAATCAATAAATTTTACTAAAATAATTAACATGTGCATTGCAGAGTAAAAATCAAACACTTTCTCAGGAGCTGCTCCTGCCTGAACTCAGGTCAGGCATTATAAAACAACTTGCATTTGCATTGTCCGAACTGAGTTTGGGTGTCACAAACAAAAGGTAATCAACAAGGTAATTTTTGCAGGAGGGGTGATAGTGGACTCAAGTAAAATTTTCTGAAGACAGTGAAATTTTCCAAAACTATGAGGAAGATCGAGAAAATCCAAGACCATCAAGCTGGTTGAATTGACTGGTGTTTGAATCCCTGGTTGAATTGACATGAATTTCGTAGTACACATTTTTTACAACAGATGGTAGCATTGCCTACAGAAACTCTGAACCTATGGTAAGTATCGACACACATAATCTAAAAGAACTCATTGCGACATAAAACTTAAACAAAATCAACTACTTTTACTGCACGAAACGTTTTACTTTTAAAACAGTTTTATTCTTTGACTTTTCTAAAGATCTTTGCATTTTCTTCTTCACATAAGACATTTTACTTTGAATATCAGTCATTTTCTTTCCTACACTGGATTTTTTTTTTTTGAAAACAGAAGTAACCAAGAGAATTTTTATTAGTTAGTGACCTTACGCTTCTTTTTGCATTGTGGATTTTCAGAGCTAAATCTCCCATGTTTGCAATGTCAACATTCTTCATGACATCTATGGATATCAACACTTTTTAGAGGTTGGTATCCTTACTAACCCATTTGCCAAAATTAGGATTTTGTAACCATAAATGGTTGTATATGAATTTCCCCAAAAGTGCAATCAATTATTACCTATTACCATAAAACTTGGTATTTAATTCAAGAATGTAAACCAACACTGCATCCAAAATGTTAAACTTTTTTGGCCTAGCAGTTAAAGAGTTAGATTACCAACAAAAAGATCACAAGATTAAAAATTGCTGTGATCTTCTTCTTTCCCACTATCGCACACAAGGGCCATTCCATGGAAAACAGTAATTTTGTCCCGCATGTGATGCTTCATACATTTCATAAAAATAATAATTTAAAAGGACGATGAACAAAATTGAATGAAATCACAAACGCATGTGTGACTTCTTAAGCAAAAACTTTCTTCAAAAATTATTTCTTCATAATGACATATAGGAACCATCCCATGCGAGACAGAATGACCACTTTCAATGGAATGGACATATACATATTTTTTTTTCAATGTTTTAAATAATTATTTCTAAACTAATGAGATATGGTTTCCTTTACGTTGGAACAATAGTCTTCAAAATCTATAATTTGTTTCGTCATTGCTGTATTAATAGAGCAAAAATATTAGCTTATTCATAAGAAAGTTACCAGAGGTTAACTTTGGATGTCCCGCACATGATGCATGTAAATAAGTTTTATATTAAATAACAAAATTGTTTAATAAAAAGATAATTGCGTCAGGAGTATCTTTGTATCAAATATAAAGATTTAAAAAATTGCTTACCCCTGTTTCATTAAAATATTAGAAGATATGACGAAATGTTAATGAATTTTAAGTGTATTTTTGTCCTGCACATGACGGTAGAATGGCCCACATAACCATTTACAATGTGTACCACAAATTCTTAACGATCTTAATTCATAACAAAATACAAATATAAAAAATCTAGAGTCCTTTTGACCAGTTTTAACCACTGGCCAGGTCAAAGTTTTTTTTTTTTTTTTTTTTAAGTGGAAACCCTGGAATTTACTAAACTAAAGTAAATAGTAGTGGCTGGTGCTTCAGTAGTGGCCACTTCAAGGTTTATATTTGAAAAAATAGGATTCTAGGTTTCCCAATGGATTTGAAAGTGCATCCAACATGCAAGAGGTATTACTTTCTGCTGGTGTGCCTACCTTACCCAAAAATCAGTTACATCATCATGAAGCAGAAAAAACAATTTTTTTTTTTTAAAGTTAAGTAATAGCCAAAATGCATGAAAAATAAAGCTTTACTATACCAAGAGTTTCTTTAAGAAAACGAATTGATCCATAACACTCTAACTTTCCTCTTGAAAGGATTGCTACTGCATCACCCAATTCTTCAATTTCTTCAAGATTACAGGAGGTCATGAGTATCGCTCGATCTTTTTTCAGGGAATGCAATAATTTCCACATCATACGTTTGTCTTGCGGACTCAAATTTTCTGTAGGACGATCTAAACATAAAATCTATAAAAGAAACACAAGTCATTAAATAAAAGGAAAAGTTAATGCAATATACACTTGCTTTAATGGTACATTTTTCTTACAAAATAATATCAAGAAAAGTATCAAAATTTTAGTACAAAAATAAATATTTAATTGTCTTTTAACACAAAAACTATGTGGATGTTCACAATAGAAATGAATGCCCCCCTCCACACACACCTTTTTGTACAGAATATATATTCACATTTTTGTCCCTGTCAATAGCAACAACAACAGTTGACACTAACAAGACACAAGCTATTATACAGCTTGAGGATTTTGTATTTTCCAGGGAGGAGGTTTTATTTCATTTGAAAAAGATTAAAGCAACTAAAGCTCCGGGACCAGATAATATTTATCCAAAAATTTTAGTTGAATGTGCAGAGGAATTAGTGGATGTTATTTTGAATATTTTCAATGCTTCTTATAACTCGGGGACGGTGCCAGAGGACTGGAAGCTGGCTAACATAATGCCACTCTTCAAGAAGGGGTCTAAAGGTATTGCTGGGAATTATAGACCTGTAAGTTTGACTTCGGTGATTTGTAAGATTTTCGAAACTTTGATCAAAATTAAGATCATGATGTTCTTAGAGACTAATAGTCTGTTGACTAGTTTGCAGTATGGTTTCAGGAAAGGTAAATCCTGTACTACTAATTTATTGCATTTCTACGACAAGGTTACCTCAGCTTTAGATAACAAAAAATGTGTGGATGTTGTTTATATTGATTTTCAAAAAGCTTTTGACAAGGTACCGCATGTTGCTCTTCTCAGCAAGTTAGCTGACATTGGAATAGGAGGAAAAACTTTACTTTGGGTTAGAAATTGGCTTACTGGTAGGAAGCAAAGAGTAGTTGTGAGAGGAAATCATTCTAATTGGAGTGATGTTTTAAGTGGGGTTCCTCAGGGATCAGTTTTAGGGCCTCTTTTGTTTATTATATTTATGAATGAAATCAATGAAAATATTTCTGGAAGCATGAATTGTTTTGCTGACGATGTAAAAGTTATGGGGATTGTCGAAAATGAAGAACAAGTAAAACAGCTGCAAGAGGATTTAGATCATATTACTAAGTGGGCAGATAAATGGGGTATGGCAGTTAATGTAGGGAAATGTCAAATGCTACACTTAGGTCATGGAAATAAGCGTATGAGATATCGTTTACAGGGTTCAGTCATAAATCAGGCAGAAAATGTTATGGATCTGGGTGTCTTTATAAATCAGGACTTCAAGTTTAGTCAACAGTGCAGTATTGCTAGTAACAAAGCCAACAAAATGCTTGGGTTCATCAATAGATCTATTTCAAACAAATCTAAGAAAGTTCTTCTGCCTTTATATAGGAGTTTAGTAAGACCTCATTTGGAGTATGCTGTTCAGTTTTGGTCGCCTTATCTGAAGAAAGATATTTTTGTATTGGAAAGGGTTCAAAGAAGGGTAACTAAATTAGTAAGGGGACTCTCAGATTTAGATTATGATACCAGACTTAATAGGCTTAACATGTATAGCCTGGAGCAAAGGAGAGTCAGAGGGGACATGATTCAGTTATTTAAATTTATCAAAATGAAAGATGTAAATGGATTAAATTTTTGCGGGGAAAGCAGGACAAGGGGTCATTGTTTTAAGCTATTTAAATCTCAGGCTAACTTGGAAATCAGGAAAAACTACTACTTTAGCAGGGTCGTGGGCACTTGGAATAGCTTACCGGAAGAGGTGGTAATGAGCAAGGGAGTGGATAGCTTTAAGAGGGCCATTGATCTTCATTGGGGACTAATAAATTGACTAGGACCAGCCTAGCTGGGCCCAGTGCCTGTTGCTGGTCGTCACATTTGTATTTGTATTTGTATAATAAACTGAAGTTCTGTTTTTCAAGATCTCATAACTACTTGTATCGCTCTGATATTTACAAAACTAATATCGGCAATATTTTCAACAAAATGAGTTCTTGAAACTTTGCACGAAATAACGTAAAAATTGCATGCAGATACAATAATTGAATTCAGTATTGTTCAGCATTATTAGAATTCAAGCCCCACATTTAACTTTAATGCATGTAAAACCAGGTAGAATCAAATAAAATAAAAAAGGGGGAGTAAGCATACCTAAAAGTGCCTTAGTACTTCCATGCCAAATGATAAAAATCTGCTCTAAAAATATAAATTGGTGGAAAGAACGTACACATACATCAAGGTTTGTACACAATTTCAGAAATAAAGTGAAGGAGTTTTGAAGGAGTAAAATGAGATTTTGAAGGAATACTTTTGTGCTCTCCTTAAATGTTCTCACACTTCGTTTTCGACAGATTTGACCCCCTTCCAGCTTCGTCATACTTTACCTTACTCCTTCCCTTGTCACATGTCATTTCTTTTTTCATAAACATATTGTTATAATAACTGTGTGATGTCACTTTTTGGCAATCTCTCTTCCCCTTATCACAATTTCATGAGACCGTCTCCTCTTTAAGGCATGACATCACTTGTGGATGACTCTTTTTACAATGTCAAAACTGCAATTTACTAAACAATTGCTTTTTTAATACAATCACTTAATATAGCATATCTACTTATGTATTTTTAAACATTTAAATATTAATTTGACAAAATTTTTGCTACTGTGAGTGTGGTGGAGAAAAGAAAAACAATTATAAAACTTGAAAAAATAGCCAAGCACCACTTAAGCATGATTTACTACACTTATGAAATGTCTTTGTCATTTAATAATATTTTCACATTCAATTTTTATGACTTCCTATAACCAATTTGTAAATCATATCTTTTTGGGGAAATATATCAAATTATTACATTAAAACCACTCTTATACCTTCGCCCTTGTGACGAAGTCAAGTTATTAATTAAAATATTTTAAATTACTGTCATAGAAGACGATTATGGAGTCTAGATCTAAAAAAGGAGGAGTTTTGAAGGAGTTCAAGCCAAAATGAAGGAGTTTGAAGGGTCCTTCAAAAAAGTGTCCTAAATGAAGGAGTATAGGAGGAGTTTCGAAAGAGCGTACGAACCCTGATACATTCATTCATTCAGGGCGAGGTGAAAATACTAGCTTTGTTAAACTTGATTTTTCAGTTTGGTGATTTTTATTCCCAGTACAACCCTAGTGGGTCCTCTCATAATAGCGAAGATTTGGAAATGAAAAGCAGCTCTTCTGAAGAAATTTTCACAGATAAAATACAAGACAGTTATGATGACCTAGAAGGAATTGACAGTTCAGCTACAAAAAAAGCAAACACTGGAAACTATGTATTTGTGAAATTTGCATCAAAAAACGAATAAATAACATAAAATAAAAAGAAAACAAAGTATTATGCAGTTTAAACTTTGGGAATAGGTGATGCAAATGAAAAAACTACTGCTAAATTTGCAAGAAAGGATAGAAATAGTTACTTTTTATTGGTCTAATGCAGATAATGTTGGAATTATTACTGAGGAAGAAGTGATAATGATTCTCCCTCAGCCAAATTTTAACAGATGTTATTATTTAGTGCTTTCAATTTCTTTTTCAACTTATAATGTTTGCTTATTTACCAAAATTGATCTGAAGCAATTGTCATTCATTCATGCCATAAAAATTTTAATTATACTAGCAGCGTCGCACGGCTTTGCATGGTCCACCTCGAAAATAAAAGTTATGTCAATCGACGTGTGTTTAACCATCAGGCTTGAACATAATAATAATAATAATTAGTAAAATTTTGCGGAAGATTGTGGAAAAATAACCAAAAAGGAAACATTTAAATCCTCTAATTACAGGAAAAGCCTCAAACAAAATAGATTGATAGGTGCATACGCTCAGTTTTTAGTTATGTAAGATATCCTTGCCTCAGAAGAGTAGGATCTCTTACTGTTATTTCTAGGCTCAGATATCTTGCTGCTGCTCTGAGTCGATGGTATACATAAGAAAAAAGAACTTCTGCAGATGTCAAGCAAATGAGTCTAAGGATGCTCACTTTTTAGACAATCTTGAAGAAACAATAGTTTTTTCAACTCTTCATATCACCTTCAATTACTTTTAGAGATAATTTGTGATGAGAAGAAGAAATCTTCTCTCTACCAATAAAAATGCCTTGTATTGAAAGTCAAGTTTGTCATTGGGTGTTAAACAAACCAGATATAGTCTTTACTAATAATAAAGCTGAAAGTCTCTCTGTTCGGAGGATGTCTGGATGTCTGTGACGCGCATAGCGCCTAGACCGTTCGGCCGATTTTCATGATATTTGGCACAAAGTTAGTATGTAGCATGGGGGTGTGCACCTCGAAGCAATTTTTCGAAAATTCGTAGTGGTTCTTTTTCTATTCCAATTTTCAGAAAAAAAAATATCATAAGATGGACGAGTAAATTACGAAATTATCATAATGTGGAACCGTAACATGGGCAGAAACCAATTGGCGAGATACGAAATTATCATAACGTGGAACCGTAAGATGGGTGCAAGCCAACTGGCGAGAAAATTCACCATACATTATTTGTAAATATACAGGCGAACCAAAAGACCTTTTGATTTTTCTATTACAGGCAAAGCCGTGCGGGTATCACTAGTTAGGAATAAAGCTGAAAGTCTGGATCTCTGTGACGTGTATAGCGCCTAAACCGTTCGGGCGATTTTCATGAAATTTGGCACAAAGTTAGTTTGTAGCATAGGGTTGTGCACCTCGAAGCGATTGTTCGAAAATTCGATTTTGTTCTTTTTCTGTTCCAATTTTAAGAACATTTTCTTGAGTAAAACTATCATAAGATGACGAGTAAATTACCAAGTTATCACAACGTGGAAGCGTAACATAGGCAAGCCAATTGGCGAGAAATTCACCATACATTATTTGTAAATATACAGGCGAACCAAAAGACCTTTTAGTTTTCTACTACGGGCAAAGCCGCACGGGTACTACTAGTTACAAATACAAATACAAAAAATACCTTTGGATTGTTTAAAAGTGCAATAGAAACACTCAGTTTTCGCTTAGATGCAGCAGAAAGATCTTTAACAATGATATTTTTTTCTTCTTTTATTAATAAAAGTTTCGCTATTTTTTCAGCTTCCTTATCCAAACTTTGCCGAGGTATTCCTTTAACCTGCATGAATTTTCAAAAATGAATAAAATTAGCTCATACTGAACAATAAATAATTTACTGTTGCAATGAAAGATAAATTTCTGGAGCTCTTAAAATAAAGTTTTCAATTGGTTTTTGATTTTGAATTTAATTTTATATTTTGTATTTTTTCATTTTTTGTTAAAAGAAAGGATTTAACCAAAACAATACAGCAGAAACTTTAATTTTCAAATTAGCCGAGATTGAAATCTGTAGGATGTACATCACAGGTTTTTTCACTCAGCTGTTAGATCACTTATCACAAAGAGAATAAAAAATTGCTCCATTATAATATTATTTTCAGTAATTATAGAATACTAATAACTAATCAAATTAAAAATACTGGAAATCTGGCTCACAGTTTGCTCTTTGCAAAAACTAGATCATCAAGGAAACAAAGGCAAAAGAACATGAAAACTATCTATCATCAAACGCATGCAGAGAGTTTAAAAAAAAAGAAAAAAAAAGAGGTTAAAAAAAACACGGCTTTCCCCTTTTCTTACTGTACTTATAAGAGTGACAGTTGACTGAAGACAGTCAGAACTAACAGACAGTCTCCCATTTGTGGAATTAAAGCTTTACATTTCTCAGTTGATTTGCCTGTGAGATATTGGATAGCAAAAAAAAAAAAAAAAAAAAACATTGTGATGCAAAAGTCAACTGAAACATTGAATAATTTAATGCAAATAAGAATTGACAGAGTACAATCTGGAAACTTTGATCCTTCAACAATGCTTGAACATTGGTTGTTTTCAAAAAAAAAAAAAAAAAAAATACTGTATGTGAGTAGGAAGTGCACAAAGAATACATGAAAAGTGTGTTAAATGATATTTTTAAGATAAAAGTATATTGACTACATCCTTTATAGTGGGTATTTTAACTGTCTTCTCATTAATTTACATAAAAGTTTAATTAACGATTAATGTATTATGTTATAAAAGTGGATTATTTATCAATACATCAGTAGTGGATTTGTGTATGTTAATATGCTTTGATTAATAAACAATTTTATAATGTTTGAACATGTAAAATTGCATTTTATAGCAACCTAACTCACACAAACTTTAAGAATAAAGTTATACAATAACATACACCACCAAATATTTTTAAATTCTCATAAACAGTTAGCTGTTCATACAGTACTTCATTTTCACAACAAAAACCAAGATCTTTTCTACAATTATCAACACTTGAAACAATATTCCATCCATTAACATAAATTTCCCCTTCAAAGGGCTCATATAGTCCTAAAAGGAGAAGAAAAGGAGAAAGTCAAGACAGGAAGTAATAGCAAGTTTTTGAAAAAAAATGTTCAGTGCAGAGCAGACTAAAACATCTTACATTTTTCGAATTCTCAAAAATCCAGCTATTTTGCTTACCCGCATTTGAAAGTTTTTTACGTGTGCTTCAAAAAAGCATACTTCTTCACAGTAGTTATGTACTATTTTCTCATGAGAGGCATCAGAGATCTTGGATTTGTTATGTACTTAACTAACATTTTCATTGATTCAATGCAACATTTTCCCCCCACTCGTTTACTGTATTTGGTTGTCTTAAAAATATGAGCAGACATCAAACATTACTCTCTGTCATCAAAGTAATCCTTTGGTCATTAACCAATTTACTGCTTGATAAAGGGAATGAAAATTTAAATTGATAACACTGTACAAGATAATTGGAGACATTTGGTGTAATTACCTCAAACAATTTGTAAACTTTTTTTTTTTGCATTGCAGTACAAAAGTTTTTTTTTTTAATGTCAAAAAAATTCTATTTGACTTTTTCAAAGTAATTTCTGCTAACTTTATTCTTTTTTACTGTCTTTAATATTTCCCGACTAGTTATAACCACTCTGCTATGGCTTTGTCTTATAAAGCTCAAAAAAAGTGAAAATAATAATACAGTGAAACCTCCCTTAACGGACACTCCCGAATAACGGACACCTCTAATTAACGGACATTTTTGCAAGTCCCAGTCCCTCAATATAGGCCATTCCATGTAATTCACTCTGAATAACGGACACTCCGAATAACGGACAGTTATTTCGCAAAAAATTTCCCTTGCGATCGTAGCACTTCTGTTTTTTTTTCTTCTTTTCACAGAATATCTTAGTAATTGCTTGCCTTACAAAACTTTTCATCCTCCACAACTGATATTCCCCCCCCCCATTTCCTTATCACTGTTTCTTGGAATTAAAAGGGTGGTAATTGGCAGAGGCAGCAATTGGGGCTTAAAAGTTGGGGGCAGAAAAAAAACGAACTAAAAGGCATGGTACTTTTTGCGGGCAGCAAAAAAAGAAAAAGAAAAAAAAAATCATAATTTTGTAACGGCTAGTTTTGAGAGTATTGAAGCAGATAAGTGAAAACTGATGTCAGTCTAACAATTAACGTTCGTTTTTCTTAAGATTTTAATGAATATTATACACAATAACTATTCAAAAGTTAAGATAAAAAAAAGGAAACTGGGCGGTTTTTCTAACTAGGGCTCTCGGGAGATGCAATTGAGCCGACCGGCGCCGGTAGTAGTCGGTTTTATGGCGCCGTGGTTTCGTTGGGTTGTTTAATTTTTAGACATGAAAAAGATTTGCCCATATTCAAGGTCATATTGTCAACTGTCAATCATGCAATAGTGATACTTGAGATAAAATAAATAAATTAACCATAAAAAGTGTGGAGGGAGAGGGGGATTGCTCCGCCGAATCGCCGCCGTTGGTAATGCAAAAAAGAGATGTAAAACTGTTTTAACTGATTACTTTAATTGATTAAATGCTTTTTAAGACAAGTGTGTGCTGTCAGTATACCTTTATTAAGAAAAAACAGATTAATTACACTTCACGTAAAATGTAGTAAACCTTTCGCAATTGTTTCGATTGTGTTCTACAAAGGGAACAACAGCCCATTTTGAAAAAGGTAAATTAAGTAGTTCCTCCTAATAGCAGACACCTCCCAATAACTGACAAAACTTCTAACCCCTTGACTGTCCGCTATTCGGAGGTTTCACTGTAATAGCTAATTATCTGCACTTCAAATTTAATTTTTAGCATTCAAAAACTCATTGGTAAACAATATCAGAAGCTTGTGTTTATAGTTAAGCTAACTTTCCAATGGAACAAAAAAAATGCAAAAAACAGCAGCAACCGAATCACAATCCCCCCTCCCTTCATTTTTTTAAATCTATGCAATGACAGATTTACCATGTTGCAACTATCAGAATTGAAAGGAGCTCCCACGACCATAGAGGCCCTGGAGGGGATTCAAAAGTGCCAATGATAAATGTTCTACATAATTCTGTGATAGACAAATGGGCCCCCAAAAATGCAATGTGACGGACCCTCAAACTTCATAATCCGGAACTATTCTTTGCATAGGATACAATTTTGTCAGTCATTCCCCTCTTTTCCCATCTATATTTTACATTCCTAACTGAGGGAGGAGCTAAATATTCATTGATAAACTGCTTTCACACCAAAAAATTGTTTGGAAAAATAAATACAGTAAGTGCAGCTACTTTTCATGTGAAAAAAAAAAAAAAATTAAACAGGGCTCCCAACACATTTTAGCCATAGAAAAGGGTAAAAGAGGACCACTTTGAATCAAAAAGGGGAACAAAGAGGACCAGATAGGATTAAAAAGAGGACCTTGGGAGGACCATTCATAATTAAACAGGGAAGCACCAAAAGGCAAATTAGCTGCCTGGCACTAAATACGTGAAGATAATTCGTTAATTAACCATAATAATGATTTTTAATGATAAATCCTTATCACCTTTTGTACAACTGAACTTTTCATCCATTGAATTACATTAATTACACAAACATTTGGATGGGGGGAGGGGTGACAAGCAAGCATGTAACTGACCATCTTACAGAGTAACTTTAATTGTAAAATAAATTTTCTACTAATTAACAGGTAAAAACTGGCTAATCAAAAATAATCACCTAAGTGACCGAAGAATCAGTGCATACCTGATAAAGACCTTTTAGATACAGTTATTACAGTAAACACCTTAGCACATAGTAGTTTACAAAATTTTTCACATAACCAGTTTAAATAACAGTTTTTTTTAATTAATTTTTTTAAATGTCCGATTTTTCAAACAAGGTGTGGCCTTTATGACGTCACAAATGATGTACTTTGGCTCATCTTTCTACCGCGTTTCCACGTTATGATAATCAAGCAGCGAATTAAAACTGCGCTCTACGTTTGCTATCAACCATATCGATGCCAATGAACATGAGTAAAGATGCGAATTAAATGTAAACAATGAAAGCGCACCGATTTAAGTAATTTTTTAAAAATATTAAACATAAAAAAATTATTTAAAAATGGTCAGATCCTATGTTTTTAAGCATGCTCTTTCAGAAAAAAAAAATACTTTTAAAATTTTGGAAACGACCCCATTCATTTTGATATAAGGTACAGCAAGACAAGAAGATATAGTTTAGAGCTTAGGAGGTCCCCCTCCACAGCCCTTGGTTTTTACACATATTTCCAGCCTAAATATGGTAAGTTTATATACGTATGAGAGTTTATGACCAAACACCAACGCAGGAGGTAATTTCTGGCTACGCTACTGACTGACTAAGTTCAAAAATATTAGACAGACATGTGACCCAAACAGGATGAAAAATACTGAAATTGCTTGGATGTGTTAACTAACACAACACTGTTAGTATATTTTACTACAAATGAAAGCTCTCCCATATATTTTTGTACCTATATACATAGCAGACCATTTTAATTGGAAGAATGAAATTACACATGCTGAATTTAAAATCCAATGCTCCCTTTTTTTTTTTTCTGCATAGATCATTTTGCTTTCTCAAAAAATACTGAATTCAGTAAAAATACTGAAAAATCACATGTCTGATTAGAGGTTTGCCAAATCATTTATTAGTATGCTAAGTATCCAAATCATTTCTTCATATGTATGTATTAGTTGTTCGTGCACCAAAAAATGTTGTATCTGTCTTCAAGTATGTATAAAAATTAGTGAAAAAGAAAATAATTTATTAAAGTCACCACACCCAAAAATATACAAATGCTGCTTAAGCGATAAATATACTAAATCTAAATTTGAGCTTGCTTTTACTAGATAACTTAATGTAATAAATAAATGTATAAGTTCAGATTCATAGAGTAATATTTTTAAATTGAAAATACTCATTATGAGTATTTAAAAAAAAATAAGAATACAAAGTTTTAGTTTTTAAAAATAAAATAAAATATTATAATTTGAGGTAGCACATGTCAAAACAGCTCCCAATTTTCAAAAATATTAAAATAATTACAAGATGCAAAAGGATTGAAATCTTGACCACGAGAATCAAATTTTCACAAAGTATGTTCACTGTCGGCATAATTTCAAAAAAAAAACAAAACAAATATTCTCTAAAACTAAACATGACTAAAATTGAACATAAAATATGTTAGTCTAGGATAGCATATGTGAAAATAACATTCGATTGGGCAAAATATCAAAATATGTACAAGATGCAAAAAGATTGAAATCTCAAACACAAGAAGCGATTCTTCGCAAAGTTTGAGTTCGTGCAATGCTGCTATGGTTTCAAAAATAAGAAAGTTTATTAGTTATTAAAATTAAACAAAAAATAAGCTAATCTATGGTGGCGTATGTCAAAATAATTTCCGATTGCCAAAAATATCAAAATATTAACAAGACACAAGAAGACTGAACTCTCAAACACGACAAGCAATTTTCCGCGAAGTGCGAGTAAGTTCAACGTTGCCATGGTTTAGAAAAAAAACGTAGTTCATTACCTATTAAAATCAAACAAAAAATAAGCTAATCTATGGTGGAGTGTGTCAAAATAACTTCTGATTGCCAAAAATATCAAAATATGTATAAGATGCAGAAAGATTTAAATCTCAAACACAAGGAGCGATACTTCGCGATGTTCGAGTTCGTACAATGCTCATATGGTTCCAAAAACAAGAAAGTTTATTATCTATTAAAATTAAACAAAAAATAAACTAATCTATGGTGGCGTATGTCAAAATAACTTCCGATTGCCAAAAATATCAAAATATTAACAAGACGCAAAAAGATTGAAATTTCAAACACGACAAGCAATTTTCCGCGAAATGCGAATAAGTTCAATGTTAAATAAAATATGACAATGTATATGAAGTACAAATTGAGACTGGAAAAAGGTTAAAAAACCAGCAAACAGCTGTTTCAGCACTCTAAAATACAAGTGCCATCATCAGTGCATTAAAAACGAAGACAGGTTCACCCGACTAAAACACAGTCGAGGCAAACAATGGAATGAGAGACTAGTTGTAAAAGATATGAGAGCAGTACCGGAAACAATGACGTCAAGGTTACGTCAGAACTCCAGAGGACATTTGCACTCAAGGGGAAAAACGTCATGGACAAAAAATAAATCAAATCACAGACTTCCAAACATTAGGAAAAGGGGGAGTGCTAGACAAATCATTGACGATTAAATTAGCATTTTTCCATATGTAATATGACTCCCAAAAATCTAAATCATGAATG
Organism: Uloborus diversus; assembly: GCF_026930045.1. Lineage (NCBI taxonomy): Eukaryota > Metazoa > Arthropoda > Arachnida > Araneae > Uloboridae > Uloborus > Uloborus diversus. The sequence continues at coordinate 181,350,223 of NC_072731.1, read as the reverse complement.
GACGAACACTCGTGAATAACTTTGGGGGAAGAAAAAATAAATTCTGGATAAAAGAACACGAAAATTACGTCAAAAAACAGGATCTCAAACGCTCCTCTATTGCTCAACATTGTTGTTCCTGCGGTCATAATTTTATTATATCCATGCTATGGTTCCAAAAATAAAAAAGTTAATTGTCTATTAAAATTAACCAAAAAATAAGCTAATCTAAGGAGGTGTTTTGTCAAAATTACTTCCGATTGCCAAAAATATAAAAATATTTTCAAGATGCAAAGAGATTGAAATCTCAAAACCCAGCAAGCAATTTTTGGTGAAGTCCAAAAAAGTTTGATGTTACCATGGTTCCTAAAAAAAAGTAGTTTATTATCTATTGTAATTAAACATAAAATAAGCTAATCTAAGTTAATGAATGTTAAAATAACTTCTGATTGTCAATAATATCAAAATATTAACAAGATGCAAAGAGATTGAACTCGCATACACAGGAAGTAATTTTTCGCGATGCTACATATCGAACACAAGTTCAGAAAATTGCACTGAAGCATTCTTGATTTTTTTCAAGGTTTTTCAAGGGCGTATTAACCTGTGAGAAATATCGGTAGCAAAATGCTTTGATTTGACGTCATAACTCCTCCCCCAAATCTCTCCATTTGCTAGATTTCCATGTTACAGCGGTTGAAGGAGTAGTAATGACGTCAATCTGAGGCGAAATAATACCAGAAAGTCAGGTTCAATAGAAAACCGGCGCCGCGGTCGCATGTTCGGGCGTAACAAACGTCAGCACACAGTATCTTTTAATGTAATGAAAATTTTTAAAATCTTATTTTTGAGTAAAAAACAATATAAAAGCGGACTAAACGGACCAAAATGTTAAAAAGCGGTCTAAAGCGGACTTTACCCTAAAAAACGGACTTTGGCGGGAAAAGCGGACCATTTGGGAGCCCTGATTAAATCGAAAATTTATGCATTTTGGAGCAAAAACCACATTTGGAGCAGAATTTTCAAAAATTTGCAGTTTTGTTGTAGGATGCTGCAGATTTTTTTTTTTTGAGCAATCACGATTACTTATTGTTCTCACTTGACTGTTTTGATGTCCTATGATTTTATATTCCCCCCCCCCCTCCCACCTCCTTCTGCAGCACCACCTTCAACCGGCCGCCTCATGATGCTGCTCCTCTAGCGAAAACAGTCTCCAGGTAGCGTCTCTATCCTACATGCACACGCATACATACACATAACTACACACACATACACGCACACTAACAAACACACACACCTGTGCCTACACACATAAACATACTGCCCCCCTCCCCACAAACACACAACTACCCACACACACACATGCCTACACACAAACAAACATACCCCCCCCCCACACACACAAACACGCACCCCTACATACACACACACTCTTGATTGCGAAAAACATAATTTGAATTCAAGATGTCAAAGTTCAAATGATAATTTTTTTTTTTTTTTTGGCAATTTGGAGCAACAGGCCCAGCCATGAAAGCACTAGATTTTTCTTGGCTGAGGCTCACATTAAATACGCCATAAGTTTCTTCAAATTTTTATTTAAAAAAAAACATATTTTGTTTAACCAACTACATAAACCAACTTCAGTATAAATGACATCCTCATTTATCACTTAGAATCGTAATAATTCTAACTTTATCATCTCTGACTGAAAAAAAAAATTTTTTTTAAATCAAGCAATAGATAAATTATCAGCAACTGAGGACATTACAAACATATAAATAGACTGAAATTATTACCATTTAGAAGATTCATCAGCGATTTTTTTCCAACAAGGTCATAGTCAACTAAAACTGTGATTTTATCAAAATAAACATTTAGAGATATGCTTTCCAGTAAAACATCTTGAGTCCAAAGATCATCATCATGCTGAAAACACAAAATATTCAAAATAAAATAAGTTTAAATCTGTACATTAGAATGGTCTTGAAAAGGCATGAATTTTAATTTTTGGGGTTTTTTTCCCTTTCTCCCCCCTCCCCCTCCCAAGTCTGAGCTTCTGAAATAGCTACTTTTATGTAGAAAAAAAAATAAGAGAAGTTACAGCAAAATATATTAAAATTTAAAAGTAGCTCAATCAGCTTGATATTGCAGTATAACTAGCATAAAAACAAAACAAATTTTACCTTAAGTTGTCATTAAAGATATAGCATATAAATAAAGGAAAAAGGTTAAATTAATATGTAAATGGTTTAAATGCAATCAAATTTAAGAAAATTATTGTTACATCATAAATAAACCTGAGCTTCACAATGTCTATTTGGGACAATATGCATACTCTCGTCCGTGCCACTCAACTGCCTGCATTAGGCATTGAGACTCATCTTTTGTTCCTGAAAAACTCTGAAGTCTCTGGACTTTTGAGTAAGTGCAATACCACCTTGAGCATAATCATTATTTGTGACTTCCATAGATTCTCCTCGCTGTAAATCTGTCTAAAATCTATCTTTCTAAGTAAGTGGATTGACTTCAAGGACCTATGCGGAATTTATATTTGCTTAAACAATGCTTTTGAGATCTTTTTGTCTCAAATTCCTAAAACTTTTCCTTTTTCCACTAAAAGATTTGTTCAAGGGACATAGCAGCATGTTTAGAAGGATTATTTAAACTTATCACATCTTTCATAGTTTTTAGGACTAATCCTCTGCTCACAGAAAGAAGCACGTTGCTGTAAAATAAAGCTCATACTGCCAAATGTATCAGATGCTCCCGAGCAAATGTTCATTTGCAGCAGGCAGCAAGATAGTAAGGTGGAGGAAGATGGAGGAGGGGAAGGCTTTCCGCCTAGACGCTTGTACATATTTTCCAGTCAAGGAATTTTGTGCAAAGGTCGCTTTTGTGATGTAATTTTTAGTGAATGGGGGTGCTAAGTGGAATCAATTTGAGGTTGGATCGATCTGACACATAAACCTTTTCTAAAACACGTGGGAATGCTGTTAAAAATAATTTGATAGTGATTTTAAAATATTCTAGAAGTCGACTCAGCTCTTGTACCCTCTAAGGTCTACCTGTTGATTAATTTTTGTTGGATTCTGTGCATTACTTCTTGAGATGTAGCAGCCACGAATAATGAGAAAAAACGTTCGATTGCTTTCAACTCCATTTTGAGCTACTGCCACCAAAATTAAATCAGCATCTGTCCCATTATGGTCAACATATGGACCGAATTCTTTTTGATTCTGCTGGTTACTTCCTGAGATATAGCGGGCACGCTGAATGGAGCAAATGTTCAATTGCTCTGCCTCCCTCCCCTCCTTGGAGGAATTGGCACCAAAAACTAAAGTGCACTAATTCACATGGAGACAAATATGTGTTTCAAATTTTGTTCAGTTTCATGCAAAAGTTTTTCTTCAGAGAGACCAAAAAAACTGGTCACATACACAGACACACAGACATTTTCTAAATATGATCAAAATAGACTCAGCACTCCTCAAAACCTGTCCTTTTTTATATACATATTGCATAAAGTAAAAACAAAAATTTACTGTCAGAATAACGGTAACAGTTCTTAAAAACTCCCCTTAAAATTTGTACTTTATTCCCTAAAAATTTCCATGCAAATGAGAAAATTTCATTCATTTCATTTCATATTCATCTCTCTTAAAAATCAAAATACAATAAACTCCTGATTATCTGCGAGTCAATCAATAATCAAGAACATGCATTTTGGCAGCAAAAAGCAAATACCAATGTTTTTTTTTTTTCTTTTGAAAAATTGTAAATTTAAACTCAGTTGTTTTTGTTTTATTTATTTACTTGCTTACACATTTATTAATTTATTTAGTTATTTATTGTGCTTTCTTCATCGTAGATACACTTGTTTTGATGTCAAGTTCTGAAAAAACTGTACTATTTTCAGTTTACAAAAAGTATTATGCATCAATAAAGCCAAATTTTTGAAGCAGGACAAGTTTTACCTCATTTATCCTGCATTTAAGCCATTTTGCGGTTTATCTGCAATTTTTATTATCCCCGGTACTTGTGCCACCCAGTTCTACGGAAAATCAGGAGTTTACTGAACCTAAATGAATAAGGCAGGGCTATTACTGATTCAAAAAGGCATGCTTTATGACAGCCCAACAGTTAATTTAAATTATGACAAACTGACATTAAATTTTAATTTATTGCTGAAAATGAAAGTAACAATAAAATATTCCTTATTATTATACAATACTACCTCCAGTAAATTGCTTATTGATATTCCTGGACAAGTACCAATTGATGCTTTTTCAAAGTATTGATCATTTATTACAGCTTCTTCAAAACACTGCTTTGGCCGTGAAGGGGGAAACCAGTATTGAACCTAAAAAGTAAAACAATTTCACCAATATACAGACCTAGATAAAACTCATGCAAAAAGAAAAAAAAAATTGTTAAACAAACATGCATCAACTAACATGAACAGCTAGCTACCTATACCAAGCTTGTGTTATTTGTGTTAGACATCAAATAGTTACAAAAATACTAGGCACATATTTTTATTAATATAAAAAATATTTCAGCTGGGAATTGCAACCTTCATACTGATTTTAAGAAATAATGTTCAATAACTAACTACTGCTCAATCAGTCTATCACATACTGGCCTAAGAGTTAACCACCTTGTTTCAACATGTCGTAAAAAGACATGATCAACCAAAGTTTTTTCAAACAATTCAACTTGCAAGGAATGAAAATCTTCCCTCCTGGTTGGTGATAATTTAAACCATTGATGAATGTGTAAATGAAAAATTATCTATGTTGAGCAAAAGTTTTTCAACTCCCTAGTGCATAGCATTATGCACAATTTGCAAACAATAAGTTTCTATGATAACCAGATTAGGGAGCAACATCTCAGTTAACATGGTTTACATATTTTTCAATTATTTTTAAAGGGGAGAAATATGGTGCAAAGTCTATTTTTAATTTCTTCATTATTTTAATTTAATATCTTTTTTTGCAGAAGAGGAATGATAACAAGAATTATAAAGTATAGATAAAATGAATAGCTTTATATTGAGTATTTGTTGTGATTAAATGCATCCCCCCCCCTCTTCTACAGAAAAAAGGCAGCAGCAGCATAGGTTTTTCTTTCTTTCATTTTTTAGAGAAAATTTCTTAGGGTCTAGCAATTTCATTTTATCCTACAATATAGGCATATCATCATGAAAAGTTTAATTTTTGGTTGAATTTTTTTTTTCTGCGCAAATATGGAATAAAATAATGAAAATTTTAAGAATTTTAGGAATATTAAGAAAACTCCTACTCCTGTATATATCATAGAAAGCTATAATTATAAGGAAACTGATTTACAAGATTTTATTCTTGGTTATTTATATTTACGTTTTAACTTTCACGGTAAATTATTTCTTTGATCATTCATTTGTGCCAAGGTCTATTTACTAAATTTATGGAACTTTTTTTTAGAAAAAGATTTTAAAACAATATTTTTCCTATAGAAAGTGCTACTTATGAGGAAACGAATTTATGAAATTTTACTTTTAATTATGTAATTAATCGTCAAGTAATTAAGTACAAAGGCAAATATTAAGCATTCATTAACAATTAAATCATTAAATATTCATGAATTTCTAAAAATAAAATTGATCCTGGTACAAATAGCGACTAAAACCAAATGAACCTGGTTTAAACAAAAAAAAAAAAAAAAAACAATTTTTTTTTTTTTGGTGTAAAAAAAAGTTTTTTTCCCAACCCTTTCTGGATTTAACTGCATTGAATGTTATGCGCCTTGATTTAACGATATCCTTTATTTAATGATAACTTTTCCCAGTTGATTGACAATGGTTAAATAGGAGTTATACTCAAGGCCGGATTTAGACATAACGGGCCTTTAAGCTGTTTCAGGTATGGGGCCCCCCTTTTGCAGTTTGAACAATGTTTCTCTCGGCGGTGTAAGAGGCAATTTTTTATTGTTTTTCTCCTTTACTATGTTTGTCTATTTCTTCTGATACATACAGCAATACTTTTATTTTTTTTATTATTTTTTCCTTGATGTCCTTTTTTGATTGGCCTTAAGAGGGGAAATGGTATCAAGAGAGTGCCCCAGGACTCTCATTTAAGTGGAGTACAGAATATCCTCAGTTGCAGTTGGTCCGGGGGTTTCTCCCCCGGAGGAAAGTTTGAAAAATATACATAAAACTCTGCATTTTGAAGCCTTATGAGATGGAACTAAAAAAATATCATTACAGAAAAAGGCAAACAAAACTTTTTTGAAGTTATATACTCTTTCGCAAATTAAGATAATGCACAGTAAAAATTGTTTCTGATTTGACAAATCATTGACAGCAGTTGACAAAGAGAAAGAGTGCGAGACGAGAAAAGACTGCATTGTTACTTGCTCCTATTGGCTTTTGGTACAATTAGTTTTTAATCACCCCTCCATTCAACCCACAAATACAACAATGAATTAAATATAAAATGATCAATTGTAAAAAATACTTTAAAAGAAATAGTGTACACATTTGGAAAATAGGTAACGAGAGAGTAACATATTGCTCATTTGAACAATTCATAATTTATACACCTTAATCCAGGGGTCTGGCCAGAGGATATTTGGGTCCGTTAACGGACCCTTCACAAAAATCCGATCAACCAAAACGGACCTTTCACAAAATCCCGATCAAACAAAACGGACCTTTCACAAAATCCCGATCAAACAAAACGGACCCTTCACAAAATTCTGATAAACAAGATCGGATCTGTCAAATTTTTTATTGAAAGAGCAAATCTGAAAGCAAAATAACGCATATTTCTGTATATAAACCGATAATTTTTGGAACCTTTTTTAAAGTCAAATTAGAGGGATCAGCTAATACAAAATCGGCTAATTTTGAAAAAAAAAACAAATCGGCACTCTTGGGATGCTCCTGCAAGCGATAAATAATTGCTACTGCCAAATAAATATAATGGTTGTTTGTTTTATCACAGCTAATTAACAGCAGTGTTTTTGTAAACTTTTCTGAAAAGACATTGGTAAGCACTTTCTCCGCTCATGATTTATAAAACAATAATAATATATATCTGCGAAATGAACTTAGAACTACAAAGGGATAGTAAGGGTGAGGAAAAAATATGATCGCTTCAGATAGTGCTACCAACTTCAAAATTATCACCACTTAGCGTCTGGCGTTGAACCTTTATAATGACTTGATTAGAAAATATTCTCATCATTTTGCCAGCTTGTCAATATTTGCTTTTTTACGGTGCGGTGCGGTGCGATGTTTAATTGTTATTTTGGGAGAAAATTATATGGGTTTTGATTTTTCGATGCTGACAAGGATGATTAACTTTAAATAAACTCTTTTAATTACAGTTTTTTTTTTCTTCAAATAAATGAAAAGTCTCTTTATTTCTGTTAGAACTCTCATTTCAAGTTTTCAAAGCAAAATTCCATTTTCTGTTATGAGTCAAAAATTAAAATGCTAAATAGATGGTTTATTTTATTTTATTTTTTGGGTCAACTGTGTCCACAGATATTAATGATATGTTTATCATAGGACTCTAAAATGCAATTTTAAAATAATTTTATCAAAAATATTTCTTTTACAAGCCGTTTTTATACCTTTGATGCCTTCACTTTGAGAATTGCGATCTCTTTGCATCCGCTATGGGAATCCGATTTTTCGAATTTTTAATGATTATTACGCTTTGTTAAGAGGTAAACAATTGAAATATCTTTTTATTTTTGTTAAAATCACGGAATTTATAAGTTTTAAACGAAATTCTGTGCTTTTTAAGAGTATCTTGGGTCAAAAAGTTGAATGCTGAACCCTATTCTGAATTTTATTTTATTTATTTATATTTTTGTTACAATTATTTTAAGTACTGTACAGAAATATATCTAGTATAATTTAACATAATGTAGAATGGTAGATAAATATTGATACTTGAAAGAGCGATGCCCCCCCCCCCCCGCCAAATATCAGAAAAAAATCCAGAATGATTTTCTCGACGTAGAAGAGGAAAACACTCAACTTTAAGTTTAATTGATGCAGTTTGTGCCATCTCTAAATTCTAAAATTCGTTTTAACAAAAAAAAAAAAAATTTTTTTTTTTTTGCAAAATTTTTTGATTTTTCACAAAATTAATTCATTTTTCACAAAATTATTTGATTTTTCACAAAAAACGGACCCTGTGAAAAATCCTGGACAGACCCCTGTAATCAGAAATAAAATTGGAGCCCGACTTTGCTTCAGATTTTCAAAGACTTATCAAATTATTTTCAAGAACTCTAGAACAAATAAAATTATTTAACTCACTTCCTTTGTACTTTCGAGCCTCTGATATTTAAGTACTTGATTGTAAATTTTTACACTACACCTATTCTAACTTAGTAAAAAACAGTGATTTTAAATTTGAAAGAAAAAAAATTATAGATTTTTCATGACAACAACTTTGCTTCATTTGCAAGTGGGACAGAAAACAAAAAGAAATAGAAGTAGTGTATTTTTTTCCATGCTAAACAGATTGACAGTATGCAGAAGTAAGATAAAAGCAAGCAAAAAAGGAATTTTCAAAATAGTGCATTCGGAATTATGATAGCAAGATATGAAACACGTGGGTCACAAAAATTTGTAATATGTTTCAGAAACTTAAGAACCATGGTTTTTACATTTTAGATGCAGGATAAAGCAAGGAGCTGAATTTGACATATATATTTGCACTCTTTCTCCCTACCCCCTCCCATTTGCGGTTTGTAGCCACTTTTCCAAATTTTCAAGGTTTTCACGCACTAGAAAATGAAATTTATTATTTCAAGTACTTTTCTTTCTTTTTTGGGGGGAGTTGGGGGGGAACAAATCATACTAATTTCGGGGAGTTGGGGGCCCCTTAGCAAAGCGGGGGCCCTAAGCTATAGCTTGCTTAACTTGTTCGTAAATCCAGGCCTTGTTATACTGTATGTAAAAACCAGCCTTTTATTCTCATATTTTCCTTATTTTTAAATCTGTCTCTTTTATACTAAGCATACAACGTGCAAGCACATTTAAAATTTTACTTTTGGATTAAAAAGGCACATTATATGTCAGAATATTCAATACTTAATTTATAAGGTCAGGAACTTTTTTATTAAGTTTGCTAATGCTGATCTAAATTTTTTCCAAACAGTAGCAAACACTGTTAGCATTTATTAATCATACAACTAATACTACAAAGTAAGCTTACCATAAAAGGAAAAACATATGGTTTTGCTCTTCCATGTTGAAAAGGCCATACAGCATCGAAATACCAAACAGCTAAAACTAGATTTGAAAATGCAGTTAAATTTGCAAGAAAAAGAAGTATTAAATTTTTATCAAAGCCGAAGTCATCCCAAATGGTCGCCCAACAACCAAGTGGTTTTGCTGGAAAAGGGAAATAAACAGTCACTTTTTACACTTGCAAAATTTTTAGAATAGTTAGAAAACTAAACTTTGTGTACAAACTTAGGGTTGATACCAATGCATGTTAAATATCTTATTTAAAAAAAAATCAATTATCATATTGGATGCAAGGAGATTGCAGTTTTCAAAATGAAAATACAAAAATCAAGGCATCAAAAGTACAAAAATAGCAAATAAAAGAATTTTAAACTGAATTAAATTTTGGAAGGCATTTTAATAGGTCTGCATGATGAATATCTGTGACAATTATTAGTATAATCACCAAAAATTTCAGATAAGAAAAAAAAATTGGAAGTGAGTAGACATAAAAGCATAATGAATAAGGATATATATAATAATATATATAATATATATTTATATAATAATATATATAATATAATAAAAGCATAATAATAAGGGTGTTCCGGGATCTACACAAAAAAACCCCCAAGAAATACAATGTATAACATGAACACAATAAATCCTGCAATAATCTGAGTTAATTAATGAAAATCCTGGACATGAATCCTATGTTATAATAATGCACCCTTCCATCTTCTATTAATTTTACATTTTCACAATGCCTTCAATTAAGAATGTTTAAATACATTATTTTTTGACTGTTTGCATATTGCAACAGACAAGTGTTGTTGACAATTTAGTTTAGCATCAAAAGTTAAAAACTAAAATTATTCCCCCAAACTAATGTCAAAATATTCATCATATAAGCAACAATATTACCAAGCTGAGAGAAAGTTTAGAATATTTTCCAATTAAGTTGCTAAATGGCAATAAAAGCTGGAAACCCTATCTCAAGCAAAGAATTTTTCTAGCTACCCATTTGCAGTTTGAAGTTGAAATCCCTGATTTGTGCTTGTATTAGTTAATTTTTTTTTGTTCAAATCATGAGTGTCAAATTCTTATGCAGCATTTTCAAGGTGCCGGTGATTACATTTTCAGAGAAATCTGAATCAAAATAGCTGAGCCATTTCATTTCCCATTTGTTTGGAATAAAACAAACAAGCAAAATTATAAACAGAACGATGAGTTTGATTTAATGTTAATTTCTTTTCAAAGAAACAAACTACATAAGTAAGCAGTGCTTTATTTGGCAGCATTTAGTGACTTATTGTTTGCGCAAGCATCATAGAAGCGCCAACATTTTTTTGTTGCAGAATTGGTAGATCAGATCCGCGCATAAGGTGATCCCCCTAATTTAACTTTAGAAGTTATTAGGCTATACATGGAAAAATTAATTATTTTAACTTTAGATTTTCCCTTTCAAGAAATAATTTGCGAAATGAACGTTTTGATTGATTATATTTTTGGGAAGATTTCGTTAATAGACACAAATTTCCTCTGGCCAGACCAATGACAAGCCATGATGAACTCGATAAAAATTCTGAAAGCTTTTATTCAGATGGATTCTTTCTGTGAAAACGAATTTAGATATTTGCTTCAAATAGAGAAGTTAGCTGATAAATGTCAGCATGATAGATAAATAAAATGTCAATTTTAATTTCTGCCAAAAGTGTAATTCATACATTTTAAAATTAAAGTTTACTTTTTGCTGCATATTTTCTGCTTCATTTTATATTTAAGGCAAGTCTTGATTGCATTTAAATATGGTTCATTATAAGTTGCACAGTATAACACATTTTTTGTGGATTTGAACTATTTATGAGAACCTTTTTGAATTAGCAAGCGTCCACTGTAATTTATTTTTTTGGCTATATTGGCCTCTTAGGATAACAGGAGTGCTGATATGAGAAAGAATGCTTCTTGTCTGCAGCTACTCCTGTTGATAGCTGGATTTCAAATTTGAAAAAAAAAAACTGCATAGCAGGATATTCAGATGTTTGGAGAACCTTTTTTTTTTCGATAAACATGGGAAAGACCCCACATTTCGACAGCAAATGTAGAAAAATTAAAAAAATTTGGAATCAAGAGGTTTTTGAGGTAAGCAGGTTGAAGATAAATGTCAGAATGCACTCTTTTTGATTTAATTTTTCAATGTTACCTGAATGTTAAAATAAAAAAAGAATGAAATCAACAAAAAATTTCAACACATCTAGATATTAATGAGTGTTTTTGCTTAAATGCCTAACTTTTTTGTAGCTGTTCCTTGAATGTAAAACAATTACAGTAATGAGTAAAATGCAAGTACAGTGGCCGCCGCTTATATGAATCACGCTACTTCTGAACAATTTTGATTCCATTAAGCGGCTGATTCAATAAAGCGGCTATTTCAGTAAAGCTGGATTTTGTTCTGTGTTTGACAATTTGATTCATTAAAGTGGTTGATTCAATTGACCAGCATCCATTGTAATAGAAAAAATACTTAAATACATAAAAATACTTGATGCTCACCGGTTGGTAATGAGAACAAAGTATCAAATTCATAAAATATAGATGTTGTTGGCAGTAGACACATAAGAAATTTTGAAGTAAAGCCATAGGATGGAATAGCAATTTGTTCCTTAAAACAGCAGAGGTACCCCATAAAACCAAAAGTTAAAACATAGAACAGGAATAATCCAACTATGGCAGGAAAAGCTGAAACAAAAAGAAAATATTATTTCCAAAACACCAACATTCCAAAGAAAATTAGAAACATGTTTATTTTAGTGCATTTGAATATTTCTTTATGATAACAAAAAAATGATACAAAATAAAATATAGACAAAGATTTAAAACAGTATAATTACAGTGCATTGACGTACATTGACGGTAAGAGCAAGCATGGATCCAGGGGAGTGAGTTAGGTGGAACATAATCCTACTAAAGCACCCAATTATAAATTAACACTGTTTTGGGGATTTCTAGATCAAGAAATTATTGGAGGAGCCCAGACCTCCATTTGTGTCTGAATATTACAAACATTTATGATCCCCCCCCCCCTTCTAAATTATGTGATCATATTTTGACACAGCCCCTTCGAACCCAGAAGCTAGATTCTAACTTGGTAAGAGAATATAATGTTGAGAGACAGAGGAAAATAAACAGTCCTCATTTGAGAAGTTTCTAAAGTGTCCCTAAAAAACATTTTGAGATTGATATGAAATTCATAAAGCATTGAAATTAGTATTTATTATCCAGGAACTAATTAATTTCAAATTAAATTTCAAAAGAATAATTAAGTTACAATATACTTTCAAAAGTTTTGCTCTCCGGATGAATCCTAATAGGATCTCTTGTTTAACTAAACTTTGCAAAGTTGAAAAATGTGTGAGTTCAAAAGGTTTTCTGAAGTAAAAAAAAAAAAGTTTTGATAACTTTTGATGAAATTTATTTTGTCTCTCCAAATGTGTGAAAATTTGACCCACTGTTTTGAGGGGTGTAGCATATTTGAAGCGGGTTTCCTCTTATTATTTCCTAAATAAGTTTCTAACAAAGAGTAAGTATAATTTTTTTCAGATTTTTTAAAGTTTCTTCTTTTTAAAAAAATGACAATTCAAAAATGTCAGATCTTTGGAGAATACCCTTCTACAGTAGAACTAAAACTATACAAAAGCTTATTTTAACATGTTTTAGTCACCCAATAAATCATGCTCAAAAGGTTCAGCTAGTTGATTTAACATCTTCTTCATGCATATATATATATATATATATATATATATATATATATATATATATATATATATATATATATACATATATATCATCAAAAACAACCCTGTTGTAAAAATTTCCCCGCCAAGAAAACTTTAACTTTTCCACACAAAAAGAAGGCCTTCACACATCTTAAAACCAAAAACCTTCAGCCTTAAAAAGTTATAATATCCTGTTTGGGGGGAAGCTTTTTGCTCACCAAGCAACCACTTCACTTTGAAAAGCTTCCCTCCAGCAGGAATAACATTCATATATGCGTCTAGTTCCATAATATGTTACGCAAAATATTCCGAAAGTTTAACACCAGTTTTGAGACGACACATTTAAAATATCTTCCCTCTTAAATGTATCAAAACTGAAAAACAGGGGGACGGAAATTTTGTATCGGCAAAACTTGGGAGGGGGGGGGGCAGCATTCTAATTTCATTCATTAAATTGTTTCTCTGCTTAAATATAAACAAACAACCAGGGGCGGATACAGAAAAATCTGTTGGAGGGAACAGAAAATTGAATAGCCCCGCCTTTGATATTTCATAACAAAGCTTTAATGACTTTATTTTTAAATGTGCGTGTTTTTAAATTTTTTTCTTTTTTAGGATTCTTTCAGGTCAATGAATCTACTTCTAAGTACATGAATATTATGCACTAACCCATTCCATGACCAGCCCGAAAACCCTTAATGTGCATGCCGCAGATAACGAACGGAGTTGCTTTTTGCTACGTTGTAATAGCACTTTTCTCCCCATTTTGCTATCGGGATTTTAATGTTGTTTTTGCTGTTCAGCTTGCATTTGAAAATCGCTTTGCTTTATTAGTTTTTAGGCACTGAATTAAATAGAGCAATAAAATACAAGGTTGCTAATATGTGCTGAAATATTCATACATTTACACAGTACATAACAGAAAAATAATAAACAATTGAGGATAGGACGAAAAGCAATTATTTTCATAACACTAATTATTTTATTGATTTATATTTCCTTCTGCTTTTATCTCAGTATATCATTTTTTTTTTCTTTTACTGTTAAATGTAAGATGATCTATCTTTCAAAAAGCCTCAACAAAACATTTTTCAAACAATTGACTGATCGATCCAATCTGTGAGCAAGGGAATTGAATGGACAAAAATGCTTGGGAAATTATGTGGGAATGATTTTCTAAGAGGATAAAAAGTATTCTTCAGTGCCTTTTGATATATTGTGACACTTCAAAATGACCAATAAACACAGAGACATCCCATTGTTGGTCGCTTCTTTTATTGTAACACGGATGACTTTTAAATCCCTTCTGAGTGCCCAGATATCAGTTGCTCAAGCATGGGAAGTATTTTAAAGATAAATGATTACAAAAGATCAAAACTTGTGGCTAATCCCCTATTTCCCTAAAGGATACTTTTGTGCATGCAACTAAACGACCCCAACTGAGAGAGGAATAACAGAGCGGGCCTGGGAGCATTGTGAGAGAGGTCGATTCCCTAAGGAGGTGTCCCCCTTGGTGTCTTGTGTTCAACCCTTCCAGGTTATTTTCTTACAGCAAAACAGTTTAGATCAGAAAGGAATTTCAAAGCAAGCTTTTATGCTTATATGAAGGGACATGTCTTAAGAAGCAAAAAAAAAGGAAATCTTGCTTGAAATCGAGTTGGATTTTTTTATCTTTTTTTAAAACATAATTGAATAAATTTTAGTTAGTTTCATAGAATTATTTACTGATTATGGCAATTCGATTATTGAAAAGAAACCAAATATTTAGTTTCTATTTTTAAAATCTCATAAAAGAAGGTGCAATTAAAACATTGGAGCTTTTTTAAGACAATAAATAAAATCTGAAAAAGAATGGGAGAAAAGGAATGTTTCATTTCGTATGAGTAAAGCGTACAACAAAAGAACTCAAGATATTATCATTTCATTTGTACTGTCGTATCTATTTCATGTTTTGCATGGTCAACTTTTACTTATAGTCAATGCGGTCGTCATAATTTTTAATTGTGAAATTAAAAATATTCAAAATCGTATCACTAAAAATCCATCAAAGGGTGCCGCAAATATAAAAAGTTATAATTTACGTTTGAAAATATCCTGATTTAAAAATAAATTAATAATAATAGTATACAAATAAATAAAAAGCGTAGTAAACACATTATAATAAATAAAAAAAAAAAAAATACTAGTACAAAATTAAGATATGTATTATAAAATTTGAGGATTATGAACAATTTAGTGAAGGATGCTTGTGTAAGAAGGGGGATTTTTGATAACATATATATATATATATATATATATATATATATATATATATATATATATATATACCCAACCACCAAAGACCTGACAGACGTTGTTCTGTTCAAACTTTGTAAATTGAAAAGTTGAAAAATTTCAATAAACTATCAACAGAGTTCCCACTCTTCCAACAGATTAAAAAATAGGGCCTTTATATGGCCTTTTTACAGCACAATTTTAAAATAATTAGGGCAAATACAAGCCAATGTCGCACACCAATTTTCTTTGAGGTCTTCAATTTATTTTTATGTTTTTTTTTTAATCTATAATTCATAATTGATGAATAATTTTGAAATTCATTTCAAAGCACTTTTTTTTTACTCGACAGCAGAGCTTTAAAACGTTGTAACTAAAGTTCTATGGGAGCACTAGAGTTGTATGAAAGCTCATTTTAAGGAAAACTACATGTGCATTAATTTATTATGTTTATGTACCTTGAATAATTTGAGAATTTTTTTATTTTTTATAAAATGTAAAGTTGAAAATTTTTAAAGATAATCTTTGAAAATTGTTGGAAAAAACACATGATTTTTATTGTAGTTTAATGAATACAGAGAATTTCAGAGTGGGACCAAGAAAGGACAGCAAATAATGTAGGACACATTACTCTAATTTTTGCTAAAACATTTTAGTAACTGCTGAACCCTTTCATGGCTCCGCTGAAAATTTTTGGACATTTTTATAAATATGCATTAAAAAATCAAATAGTATTTTTTAAAAAAATAAAGGACACCATCATAAAAAATTTTGAATTTTTACATTTTTAAATTTTGTAGCAAACATTTTTTCTCAAAAATTATTCAAGTTACAAACTAAAGTGAATGTAATTATCTTTAAAATGAGCGATTATAAAACTCTGTCGCTTTCATAAAACATGAGTTTTAACATTTAACAGTGAAATTTTGAAAAAATTGCAAAAATATTTCTCACACTATTTGCTATTACTACTGAGGCACTCATAGTCCCACTCTGAAACATGTTGGATGTATTCATTAAAATATATTTAAGATTTTTTTCAAAAATTTTAAAGGACATTTTAAATTCATAATTTTGTGAAAAAGTTTTTCTTGAAAATAAACCATTCACTAAACCAGGGCAAAATTAAGGCATGGGCACATGGAGCACAGGCCAGGGCATTAACATTTTTGGGGGGGGGGCACCAAATTTGTAGCTAAAGTTTTTTTTTAATGAAACAAATTCAAATTGCACCACAGCAAAAGCAAACATTAAGTCTAGGGAAAAAATAAAATCTATTTAAAATTACAAGCTTTTTCAGAAATTTCAAAGTCATTCCAAGCTTAATATTAAATTTTATTGCATTTTAAATGCTACATAAGAGATATCTTTGAAATTTATGTCCTATTGCTGCCAATCAAAAGTTTACCAACATGACATATTATAATGTTTTCACAATTTAATGCAATATTAGACATTATCTCATTCAGCGTGGATACAGTAAATACTTAATAATCAAAATATTTTACAACTATAGTAAAAGCTAGGGAAGAGGGGGTAGGGGCAAATGAAGTTCGTACCCAGTATCCTCATAAAGTCTTAGTTGGGCCCTGCACTAAACTCCCGATTATCCACAGGGTGGATTACCCACCGCCTTTCACACATTCAACAAAACATTTTTTTGCCAATGGTTAACTGAATGTATAGATAAATGTACACATTTCAATTTAGTAAAAAACTGTTTCTAGTCATCCCTATTTTTTTCTTCCCTTTTCAATAGCATCAAACCTTTCATGGTCCCTGAAACCTAACTGCTTGAATCCTGATTTATAGATTTACACTACTTACTGGTTACTGCTTTAAATCTGCACTATATTTATTGACTTTTAGATCGATACGACTTACGAGCATAATTGATCTTGTTCAAAAAAAACTTCCTTCCTTTCCCCCTATGCATAAATATCTTGGTGTAACCTAGCTTGTTATGTTTCAAATTAATCTGTTTGCACCATTTGCTCGCATATGTGTAAAATCCATTTGCTAGAAGAAGCGATCCTTTTCTAGCTTCTACATGTTTTTTATAAAATGTTATCATTTTATTTAAATTTCTATTACATTATTGATCTATCTAAAGCTATTGCATAGACGAATATTGTCTTCTACTTACTTTGTGGATTATCCGCGATTTCGGTTATCCGCGGTTACCGTATATAAAATTAAAGTGCAAGTAAGTAACTTCAAAATGAGTTAGTATACAACTCTGTTGCTCTCATAGAACCTTTGAATTAAACACTTCAAAACACTGCTGGCAAGTTAAAAAAAAAGCTGTTAAACAAATTGCAAAAATTAATTGCACATAACTTATGAATAGGCTTGCCAGACGTCCCGGTTTTCAGACAAAATCCCGGTGTCCCGGTCGGTTTACTTCATGTCCCGGAAAAAGATAACTGATTACAAATGACCAAAAAGGCCTTAAAGGATTATTTAGGACAATTATTACTGTTACTTATATCAACATTTTCTTGTAAAATTAATACCGGATTAGCTTGAAAGAATTTTTACAGCAAAATTAAAACCAAAAAAGACTAAAATATTCCCGTAAAATGAAAAGTGTGTCTAAATATTGTTCATTTTTTTATTCATCATTCAATGTGTTTCTAACTAAAATAAATTGTAAAATAATTTGTCGAAATGTTCAAATTTTACCTGCTTACGTCATATTTTCGGTTCATAATTAGTAACCTTATATTCAGAGCATTTAAAATAAACTGCCCAACAAAAAAATCCAAAAATCTTGATCTACAACTTGATTTATCTAGTGCCCACTGATCAGTTGTTTTATCAACTATTTTTTTCTCGCATACTTGAAAGATCTTCATAGATTGTATGGTTTGTTCCTTCAGACATACTCAAAGGATAAAAAAAATCCTCAGATATTAAGCATAAAAAACTAACTACCCATCTAGAAAAAATGGAAATCCCGTTGCAACGTCCCCCCGTATGAAAAAGAATAAAACAATCTAATGGATATCGTTAAAAAAATGATAAATGTAAAAACAGTTCCCTGAATAAGCGAAAATCACCCCTCCCCCCTTAAGATGTAAAATAAACACGTTCTTCAACTAAAATGACGAAACACTCTTTAAAAACCGAAAAACAATTCTTTTCAATTTAAAATATTTCACCAAATGAACAAAAAGTACAATAAATTACATTAACAGTAGTAAAAAAATAATCACGCAACTGTATTGTTATGGTTCAATGTCGCCAAGCCACCACATTCCTGTAATCTAGCCGATCAGTGAGCGAAGCGAACTCTGACCAATGAGCGGTCCCATCTTTTGAACGAAAACTTCATATATTTGCCTAATTTTATTCTTTCCACCAAAGATAAAAATCTTCCACTGCACTGGTCTTGTGTGTACAGAATTTCCCTCTTGTAATTTACCTGGACGAAAATAAAATTTGTTTCGTCTTCAAATTCGATCATCTTTTCCTTTAATAATGTACTGATTAGTTTAATAATCCTTAAAGTATTCTTGACATTGGTGCCAAAACTCAGATAGATTTGAACCGAGAAACAAATGTTGTTATGTACGGTACTTTCCCGTACTATTGTAAGATTTCGAATCATTTGGTTAGGAAAACCTAAAGCACCGATCCGGTCACAAGGTTTAATTACGACGAAAAACATGCTTTTTGTGTGAACGTAGTGAAAGAAACCCGATTTCTTCCAGTACTTTACTTTGAAATATATCACTGGACCTAAAATCGTTGCTTTCAAGAAATGAAGGCTTCACTCTCTCTCATTATCACAGTAGGAAATTTCATTACAAAAAACAGAGCTGGCTTTCTTATTGTCCTTTGGCAATGGGTTAAATATTTATTTCAGTTCTCGCTCAACGTGTTAAATATTTATTTCAGTTCTCGCTCAACAATAGGTTAAAATAAATATTAATCATTTGGGAGATATAACCATCCAATGTTTAAATTAATTAATTAATTAACAAAAACGTTTCCGATTCGATCCATTGCGATCGAAAATATGCTCACCGCAACTTAATTACACAAAAAAAATTTGATCAAAATCGGTCCAGCCATTTAAACGCCTTATAGTGACAAACATCCGCACAGAAGATTTCTATATATATATATATATATATATATATATATATATATATATATATATTTCTGTTTATTTGCTTTATTCAGGCATAGAAATATTGGTAAATGTGGAAGGAAATATTTTCACAATTGTTCATCAGGATTTCAAATGCCAGAACGCTAAAAAACAAAGCTTCCACGAAAAGATAAAAAAATAATGCCTGATTATTTGAAGCATTATACGTGTCCCATCCAAGAGTACTTGAAAGGTTAATATCTCAGTAAAATAAAATAAATTACAACAAGTTTCGTGAAATACTATAAGTTACATCCCCTTTGTCTAAAGAAAAGAGCTTGATTACCACTCCCCTAAAAGCACCAAAACCCAATAGAGAAGCACAATAAGAGGGTTCTGCTCCTGGAAGGATCGCCGACACATATTCGGTAGAAGCAAAAACTACTAGAAACGCTGTGATGACACAGGATTGTCGAAGGCAGTTAGGAACCAATTTCTTGCGACGAGCCTGAATCGGTCGGGGCAGTTTTAACACAAACTGTGCAGCCGATCCTGTATCGGCCCATTCCTTGCCCCGATCCTGCATCGGCCGGGGCAAGGAATGGGCTAATATAATTTGAATGATGACGGAAAACATCTTTTTAACATTTCAAGCCAACCCAATATAATGTCACCGAGATGCTAGACAATGAGCGGCTTTACTCAGGAACATTGTCATAATGATTATAACACGAGGGCAAGATTATTACATAAACCCATACCTCACTTGAGTTTTTTTTTTTTTAAATACATAATTTATGAAGAAAATCATAGCTTCATAACATATAAGTTAACCATTTCTGTGTGAATTTCAAAACAGTTGCTGATTTGTTCTTAAAGTCATGATACAGTTGAGATAACATATTGATACTACATGCCGTTTCCATTGAAAATCATGGTTTTCCCAAGAAACTACCATATTTCTTTCATTTTGCATTCTTTATAAGCTGAAAAACGAATCTATTATTTCGCTACTATGTTCCTGGATCAAAATGACTCTTTTAGGTGGGCCATCACATTTTTTTAAAAAAATATTAATTATTGATTTCATCAAAGAAGAATTAGTGAACGAATCGTGATAATACAGTCCCTTGAATTCGAAACCAGTGAGTTGAATGTTTTCTGCAACTCTGGGCCTCTGACTCCAGTAATACTTCTTTAGCAAACAAAAATGCTTTTATTCAAAATGTGCTGTGTGTTTTGTGCTCTTTTTAACAAGTGACGTGAAAAAAAAAATGAAAAGAAAGGTCAATTAAAAAGTAATAAATTAAATAGCAAAATTAATTCATTCTTATGGAGGGGGGGGGGCAAGGGCCCGCTTTTTCTCCCCCTAAAATCTGTTACTACAAACAACATGGAATCTTAAAACAGAAAGCTCAATGAGCAAGGCCGCGTGCATGCGTAGTTGCTGCGGCAAATTTGTGATATTCGCGATTTAGTCAAGTTGCAACTGTTTTAGTCTTGATTGAATTTCATTTCCTATGACACCTTTAAATAACTGTTAGATCTGCTCTAATCTTGCAATTTCAGTCAGAGATTAACAAAACCTATGAGCTGAGAGTAAGTACATAAGAATTAAGGGGAAATTAGTGATTTTCAAACTTTAATTGCTCCGGTCCAGGATGTTTCTGGGTGTTGAATTTTTGTGTATGTACTCAATGGCCCCAAAGAATATGCATACAAAAAATTATTACCAAAGCCCCCTGGGGGGCTGTGATAGAACCCAGGGAAGGTGCACTTTGGGGGATAAAAAGAAGGGGAGGGGGTCAAATGGCACATGAGTAGTTCACAAGGAATGTGTGTGCGAAATTTCAGCTTGATTCCTCTGCGCTGTAAGCCTGTTAGAGAAAGCAAAAACTTTTTTGAACAGCAATTTTCTTACTTAAATTCCTCCATCCCCTGATGGTCCAGGGGATTGTATTTTGGTTTACGTCGTTACGGGCCACTAGAGATTGAGTATACCAAAAATCAGCTCCGGGGGTCTTTATAAGACAGATAAAGAGGGGTGAAAAACCCAGAAAACCATAACTTGTTCTGTCGTGTAAACTGTACTTAGTCGCGTTTATTTTCTTTCGTTTTTCTTGGCAATGGATTTGCTTTTGTTGGCTGCTGACGTTTGGTTTCCTTGGCAGTAGGCATTTGGTTTTCTTGGCGGTCGGGATGCTCCCGGGTCCCGTGATACATATAGTAACAAATAAATTTTTGAAATAATTGATTCAGATATTTTTGAATCTGTAAAATTTATACCTTGAAGCTGTGCATATTTGTACTGTAATGGTTCTTAGTATTTATATTTTAATTTTTTTCAAGTTATTTCACTAATAAATTGCATTTGCTTATTTCTATTATTTATGTACACTGAAGTGACAAAAGTCATGGGATACGTCTTAATATCGTGTAGGTCCTCCTTTCGCCCGGCGAAGTGCAGCAACTCGACGTGGCATGGACTCGACAAGTTGTTGGAAGTCTTCTGCAGGAATATTGAGCCATGCTGTCTCTATAGACGTCCATAATTGAGAAAGTGTTGATGGTGCAGGATTTTGGGCACGAACAGACCTCTCGATGATGTCCCATAAATGCTCGATGGGATTCATGTCGGGCGATCTAGGTGGCCAGATCATTCGCTGGAATTGTCCAGAATGTTCTTCAAACCAATCGCGAACAGTTGTGGACCGGTGACATGGTGCATTGTCATCCATAAAAATCCCATCGTTGTTGGGGTACATGAAGTCCATGAATGGCTGCAAGTGATCTCGAAGTAGCTGAACATAAGCATTTCCAGTCACTGTTTGGTTCAGTCCCACCAGAGGACCAAGTGCATGCCATGTAAAAACAGCCCACACCATTATGCTGCCACCACCAGTTTGAACAGTGCCTTGTTGACAATTTGGGTTCATGGCTTTGTGGGGTCTGCGCCACACTCGAACCCTACCATCAGCTCTTAGCAACTAAAATCGTGACTCATAGGACCAGGCCACGGTTTTCCATTCATCTAGGGACCAATCGATATGCTCATGTGACCACGAGAGTCGCTGAAAGCGATGTCGTGCTGTCAGTAAAGGCACTCGAGTCGGTCTTCTGCTGGCATAGCCCAAGGAAGACAAATTTCGCCGCACAGTCCTACCGGACACGTCCCTCGTATGTCCCACATTGATTTCTGCGGTTATTTGACGCAGTGTTGCTTGTCTGTTAGCATTCACAACTCTACGCAGACGTCGCCGGTCTCGGTCGTTAAGTGCACGCGGTTGACCACTGCGCTGTCCATGGTGGGATGTTATGCCTGAAATTCGATGCTCTCGGCACACTCTTGACACAGTGGACCTGGGAATGTTGAATTCCCTAACGATATCCAAAATGGCATGACCCATGCGTCTAGCTCCAATTAACATTCCGCGTTCAAAATCTGTTAATTCCCGTCGTGCGGTCATAATCACGTCAAAATATCTTCACATGAACAACTTGAACACAAATGAAAGCTCTGCGAAAGCACTGCGCATTTATACCTGTTCTACGCGATGCTATTGCCATCTGTATATTTGCATATTGCTATCCCATGAATTTTGTCACTTCAGTGTATATAATAAAATATTTAATATTTATAATTTCAAGAATTTTTATTGTACTTAGATAAATATATGAACATAGCAAGACTTACTATTTCTGAAAAATATTGAGAACACCATGCAAAACAAGAGCAATTTTATAAAGAAACATATGAGAAGATAATAAATGATGCCCAAGTTAGCATTTTCAAACAAAGGTACATCTATTGGAACCAAAAACTTATAACAGCAACTTAAAAGAAATACAATCAAAGCGCCATTTAATAAGTTCCTGATAAAGAAGCTCAGCCAGTATGGGGTTCTTTTCATTCTCATTATTACCAGCATTGTCTAAAAGAAATAAAAATGAAATGCAAATAAGCAGGGAAAATATCTATTTAATTTGCTACATGAAGTTCACTCTAATATTAAGATTAATTCTCTTATTTACTGAAAACTTTCATTTATTACACAGAGTCACACGTACAGTGCCGGACAAAAAAAAAATGCATCACTCGCAAAAATTTTCATTTCCAAGAACCTCTGGAGAAAGAAGAAAACAATTGTTCTGTAACTTTTGTCACATACAGGGATAAAAGCAGCCCAAAGTCAAAAAAGAGGAAAAATTGCGCAACTTAAAACTTGGATTTTTTTTCCTCAATATTATGTGAAACTATACATATATATTGATATTATGCTGTCTTTTAAATATTAATAGAAAAAAATTGTTTTATTCTTTTTTTACTTGTAAAAATGGCTAGCATATGTAAAAAAAAAGGTTGCATTTATTTAAGATTTTAACAGATATTTCAATTCTTTTTATCATTTTTAATTTAACATAGCCCATAAACTAGACAGATTTAAAACTTTATAATGTGACATCAAATGCTATAAAACTTCCATATAATTAAACACTCAATACAAGCTGAATCATTAGACACCATAATTACAAAATGACATTATCAGTAGTACCAACCTTGGAGAAACAATTTGAGGAGCACCTGTGGTAATTTTGAGAAGCATTTTGAAGTTTTGTAGAGCAACTGGGTATATTGTATAAAAATCAATTAAAAAAAAAAAAAAAAAAAACTAAAACCAATCTAAAACTGTTTCTGAGCTTTGATGGTCATTTTAAACATTAGCATAAAAATAATTACTATCAACACTATATTATGCTTGGGGAGAGTATACGCATCTTTAATTTCCTATATTTACATGCATATCATAATAAAATAACATAATATAATTAAAATAAATTAGAATTCAGTAAAATTTTCAAGAACTATATTTTTGGTAAGCATTAAAACTAAATCTGAGAAATGAAGTTGGCTTGAATGGGCATGCCAGTCTTCAGGAAGAAAAAAAAAATATATATATATATATATATATATAAGAAGGGTTGAAAATAAGTCTACAAAAAGGTATTTATGTTTAAGCAGTAGAATGGCATAGCAGACAAAAATGAGACAGTGTTAAAGAAGCAGATGCAATCGGATTTTAAAAGCTACATCTAACAATTGCACCGTCACTCTTCAGCATTTCCCCACCAACAGCAAGTTACTTCCTCCTTTCTACCCAAGAAAGAAAGATTGCCTCAGCAAAAATCCTGATAGGAAGGTCGGGGAAGAAGGGAGGTGAGGGGACATTGGCGCGATCGCTTGTAAGTGACTGTAAATGTTGGCATAAATATTATTTTATTTTTATTCTCGGTCCACAGCCGATAATTTAAAATAATTTAAAGTTAAGTGTACCTACTTTAAGCCCAGTCTGGTAAAAGTAGAACTTGTCAACTAGTTGGTGCTGACACTTCAATCGACAATTCCCCCACGCCATAATTAATGGCGACTGTTTACTGAAACCATCGAAGATTGCATGTCCCGATGTGTCGATTCAGAAAGAGTTGAGTTGTCACCTGATTGATTCGAATTAATTCCACTTGTTGACCGCACGTGCTATGGAGAGGAGTACAAATATTCGCGGCAGTGGAATAAACAAATGAGTGATGGTCGAAGTAGAAGTTAGTGTGCTGACGTCATCGAGGCATGGAATCTCATTGGTTGATAAAACATATATATTGTGGCGAGTGGCAGGCAGCACTCGCTCTTCTCTCAACGATCCCCAGTTGTTGTTTTGATCGTGAAGCCTAGTCCGGCTCACGTGTGGGGGGGGGTTTTCCCCGCGATGCTAGCGGGGTTTTTTTGTGGTATGTGAAACTAAATCTTCCAAGTCCTGGAATTAGTATGAGTCCAGGTGAAGAAACACTTGTGTTGTGTCCGGCCAATTAATATTGCCGGGGAAGTGAGTTCCTATGTGTCTACCTGAGATGTTCACCGATCTACGAACTGTCTAATGTTGCCTTTCCATTACGGACATTCCTGAAGTGTGATCCGGGCGACCTTTTGTGAGTCTTCAAGTTGATCCTTCGGACCGGCCGCGACTACATCGACATATTGGTGACATTTTTCCTTTATTTACTGGAACCACTTTTGTTATGATATTTTGGGGATGTTATTTTATGGGGATGTTATAAAAATTCTAGTCATATTTAATAAATGTATTTTTCTGAAACATGTTTTTTTGCTTGTCTCCAACTTGACATTACACGGCCAGTTAATGTTGGCTTAGTTTAAATATCTTAATTTTTGGATTTTAAACTTAACTTTAATTATGCCAACAGAGTGGTAGCAGAGCTCGGTCGAATGTCTTTTTAGTTGGAGACAAATTTGCAAAAGTTTTCAGAATAATGGAACGGGACTATCGAAACATTAAGAAACTTAACTCCTGCAATTGGGCAACATGGTCGAAAAATATGAAAATGGTATTGATAGAAAGAGATTTATGAGAATTAACCCAAACAAAATTAGAAGAAGGTATTTCGGCAGAAATAAAGAAACGGAGGGGCCAAGCAGTGGCGATTATTTACCTCAACATAGAGGATGAGCTAAAACAACTGATAGATGATTTAGACGATCCATATGCGGTATGGACGTCATTGAAATTGAATTTTGAACCTCCGTCTTTAGCCCGTGTTGCCGGATTGTGGGAGGAGTTTTTTTCTAGTAGAATTAATGAAAAAGAAACTATTGGAATGTTCGCGGCTCGATTGAAGTGTTTGCTCCGACAGTTGGAGGAGAATGGCTATAAAATGGATGAGAAATTAAAGGGATTTCAACTAATACGTAGTTTAGATCAAAATTTAGGGGAATAGTACAAAATATTTATAGATGGGATGAAAGTAAATTTAACTTTTCAAATGTTTTGAATGAACTTTTGGCAGAAGAGGGGAGATTAAAATTTTTAGGAAATGAAAATTTTGGAAATAGTAGTTCAGGTGTTAATGCTTTTTCTGTTCAAAATAAACACCAGACAGGGCGGAAAGTTGAAAATGTAAATAAATTTGAAACGAGAGTTTGCTTCACATGTGGCAAAAAGGGGCAGATTTCGACTTGGTGTTGGAGCAGAAAACCAACTAATCAAAATAAAGGTAATCGTAATTTTGTCAAACAAGGTAATACCCCTAAGGCTGGAATGTTTTGCACCATCAGTAAAGTATCAGGAGTACAGGCCAACAACACAAATGTGAAGGAGGAAATACCAGTATTTTTACTGGATACAGGTGCCACGGCACATTTCTGTAAAGATAGGGACCTATTTTGTGAATTGAGGCCTGTTAAAAATACAAAAATGGAGGTAGCTGTGGGCAATGTAAATAGTCAAGTCGAGGGGGTAGGGAAAATTGTTTTCGAAATTAAAACAGATGGTAAGCTAGTAACCATCACATTGAATGAGGTCTATTATGCTCCAACACTTAGACGAAATTTGCTTTCCGGATCCAGGATAGACAGTCTTGGTTTTTCTTTAAGGTGGTATCCTGGTAAAATATGTATTTTTAACAATGATGGTATCAAACTTTTTTCTGCATTTTTAATTGATAAATTGTATTTTGCAAAACCCACCTCATTTTTAAGTAATCAAAGTAGTGACTCACCACCAAATGTAAATGTAACCGAGGTCAAAGGATTAGACCTGGAGTTGTGGCATGAACGGTTTTGCCATATTAATTATGACAGTATCTTGGAAACTGAAAAGAAGAACTGTGTCAAAGGACTTAATATAAAAGGTAGAAACCGGCCAGATTGTGAGCCTTGTATTATTGCAAAGA
The DNA here is from genome assembly GCF_026930045.1 of Uloborus diversus. Taxonomy (NCBI): domain Eukaryota; kingdom Metazoa; phylum Arthropoda; class Arachnida; order Araneae; family Uloboridae; genus Uloborus; species Uloborus diversus. The sequence goes on along the minus strand of NC_072731.1, from coordinate 181,323,120 downwards.
AAAGAAGGTGTTCATTTAAGCCCACTCCAGGGATAAGGTCGAGAAGACAACTTGAGCTTCTTTTCATGGATCTAGCAGGGCCATTTCCGGTGGAGTCACTAGGGGGGAAAAGATATATTTTTTCCATAATTGATGATTTCTCAAGGAAGTCCACTATTTACTTTCTAAAGTCAAAAGATGAAGCTTTTGGATATTTCCTTAGATACCAGAGGCATGTAGAGAGAGCCCTCAACAAGAAAATTTTGGCCATAAGGTCTGATAATGGGGGGGAATTTACAAATTCTAATTTTGAGACCCACTTAATTAAAGAAGGCATCAGCATAGAAAGAACCAACCCTTATACTCCCGAACAGAACGGGTTAGTAGAAAGATACAATTTGACCTTGATGAATGGGGTTAGGGCGATGCTGAAAGACTCTGGACTAAAGGAAGAATTTTGGGCGGAAGCCGCCTTATGCTTTAATTATGTCAGGAATAGAACAGTCCTAAAAGAAAGGGGGAAAACCCCATTTGAGCTGTTCTGGGGAAACAAGCCTTCAGTAAGGCATTTTCGGAGGTTTGGATGTATTGCCTACAGAGGCATGCCAAAACAAAATCTAAAGAAATTTGACTCAAGGAGTAAGAAGGGCATAATGGTGGGCTACGCAACCCAAGCAAAAGGGTACAGAATTTGGGACCCAGAGCTAAAGAAAATTTTTGAAACTATCAATGTGGACTTCAGGGAAAATTTAATTTGGGAGAAATCAAACTTGAATGGGAATGTAGACAATGATGATGATTATTCTTTTATTAAACCTATTAGTAAAGTTCTCTTAGATAAAGAGATAGATGAAAGAAAGGCTCCCACCCCTTGTGAGGAAATTGAATGGGTAAGGGATGCAGTAAAAAGAAAGAAAGGGGACCGTACTGATATCTACTACTATGAAAAGGGAAATAAAACAAGGTTGAGGTCACCCAATGATGTAGAAAAATATTGTAAGAAGAATAACATTGTTTACAATCCTGAGCTATTTGATTTCAAAAGCAAAAATGTACCTTATAATCCTTTGTTTGATTTTTTAATTCCCCTAATGAACAAATGGAACCCAAAACCAGAGGCAAATTTGTCAGAAGTGCTAATTCCCCAAAACTATAATCAATGCTTGAAAACCCCAGAAGTAAAACATTGGCAAGAAGCCATGTCGGAAGAAATGAAAGTGATTCAAGAAAGGGGGGTGTGGCAGTTAGTTCCCCAGCCAGTTGGTAAACCAGTACTTGGTAATAAGTGGGTCTATGACTTGAAGAGGAATGCTAAAGGGGAAATTGCCAGGTTTAAAAGCAGATTGGTTGCAATGGGAAATAGACAGGTGGCAGGAGAATCGTATTCTCAGGTTTTCTCCCCAGTTATCAATTTCTCCCTGATCAGAATGTTTTTCTCAATTCTGGTGATATTCCTGGGTTGGAGCCATTTTCAATTAGACGTAAAAAACGCATATCTTTATGCTGATTTGCATGAAGAAATCTATATGCGACAACCACAGGGTTTTGTAATCCAGGGAAAAGAAGACTGGGTATGCCGTCTAAAGAAATCGCTATATGGTCTCCATCAATCGGGGAGAAATTGGTACCTGGAAATTGACAGGGTTCTCCAAGGTCTAAATTTTATGAAATTTAAATGTAGTAACTGTGTTTATACAAGAAACAGAAATGTGTTTTTATTGATGTATGTAGATGATATAATAATTTTTGGAAAAAATGAAATCATAATTCAGGAAACAATTCAGGATTTATCAAAACATTACGATATTAAAGAATTAGGGAGAACTAAAAAATTATTGGGGGTAGAATTTGAAGAAATCAATGGGGGAATTTTTATACACCAAAATTCTTACATTAAGACAGTTTGTGAAAATTTTGAAAAGTATCAATACCCATACTTGACCCTCCCAATAGCGAAAGGTACAATTTTGTCTTTAGGTGATTGTCCAAAAACGGACCAAGAAATAAAAGAAATGGAGAAAGTACCTTATCGCAATTTATTGGGATGTTTGTCCTATATAGCAGGGAAAACTAGACCGGATATTGCCTATACAGTTAATCTATTATCTCAATTTCAGGCAAATCCGGGTAAAAAACATTGGCAGTGTTTATTAAGACTTTTAGGTTATTTAAAATATACAAATTATTATAAATTAAGTCTATCTGCAATAAATGAAATAAAAATCAATAGTTTTTCTGACTCAGACTATGCTGCAAATAGGGACGATAGGATTTCGATGGGGGGAATTATTATTTACATTGACAAAGTACCTATTATCTGGCGAACATTTAAACAAAAGTGTGTTTCATTGTCCACCATGGAAGCTGAGTATATCTCTTTGACAGAAGCTGCAAAAGAGGTGGTGTGGTTAAAAAGAATTTTAGAAGAAACCCCATTTTGAAATAGCTGGATATAAATTTAACGGGTCTGTAATTAATTGTGACAATATAGCTGCAATAGAATCTTCAAATTCCCCTATAGAAAATTTCAGAACAAAAGCATATTGATGTCAGGTATCATTTTTTGAGAAACTTAGTAGATGAGAATACATTTGAATTAAAATATGTGAAAAGCGCAGAAAATCCTGCGGATACGTTTACCAAGCCTCTGACTCGGGGTACATTGAAAAAAATGTGCAAACTCATTTTTGGTAATTATGAAAATGTAAAAGTTTAATATTCAAATGTGTAAATTTTTCAATGTTTCTCAAAAGTGTTTTAAAATTTTTTTTAAATTGTTGTTTGAAATATGTCAGTTTTCATGTCGTTTTGAAGTGTATCGTGCTGTGTGACCGAGAAGGGGGGAATTTGTTGGCATAAATATTATTTTATTTTTATTCTCGGTCCACAGCCGATAATTTAAAATAATTTAAAGTTAAGTGTACCTACTTTAAGCCCAGTCTGGTAAAAGTAGAACTTGTCAACTAGTTGGTGCTGACACTTCAATCGACAATTCCCCCACGCCATAATTAATGGCGACTGTTTACTGAAACCATCGAAGATTGCATGTCCCGATGTGTCGATTCAGAAAGAGTTGAGTTGTCACCTGATTGATTCGAATTAATTCCACTTGTTGACCGCACGTGCTATGGAGAGGAGTACAAATATTCGCGGCAGTGGAATAAACAAATGAGTGATGGTCGAAGTAGAAGTTAGTGTGCTGACGTCATCGAGGCATGGAATCTCATTGGTTGATAAAACATATATATTGTGGCGAGTGGCAGGCAGCACTCGCTCTTCTCTCAACGATCCCCAGTTGTTGTTTTGATCGTGAAGCCTAGTCCGGCTCACGTGTGGGGGGGGGGTTTTCCCCGCGATGCTAGCGGGGTTTTTTTGTGGTATGTGAAACTAAATCTTCCAAGTCCTGGAATTAGTATGAGTCCAGGTGAAGAAACACTTGTGTTGTGTCCGGCCAATTAATATTGCCGGGGAAGTGAGTTCCTATGTGTCTACCTGAGATGTTCACCGATCTACGAACTGTCTAATGATGCCTTTCCATTACGGACATTCCTGAAGTGTGATCCGGGCGACCTTTTGTGAGTCTTCAAGTTGATCCTTCGGACCGGCCGCGACTACATCGACATATTGGTGACATTTTTCCTTTATTTACTGGAACCACTTTTGTTATGATATTTTGGGGATGTTATTTTATGGGGATGTTATAAAAATTCTAGTCATATTTAATAAATGTATTTTTCTGAAACATGTTTTTTTTGCTTGTCTCCAACTTGACATTACACGGCCAGTTAATGTTGGCTTAGTTTAAATATCTTAATTTTTGGATTTTAAACTTAACTTTAATTATGCCAACAGTAAAATGGGTGTGGCAAAACAATAAGCGTACAAGTCTTCAGCAAAAAACAAAATACAAGAAGGGGTTGAAAATAAGTCTACAAAAGTTGTAAAGGTCTGAGTGGTAGGATGGCATAGTGGATAGAAATGAGCGAGTGTTATGGAAGTGGATGCAATCGGTTTTTGAAAACGCGTAAACGCTGACGATTGCTACGTCATTCTCCAAGTCTTTCCCTCCTCCCCACTCAGGAAACGAAGTTCCTCCCTTCTTTCTACCTCAGAAAGAACATGTGAGTCAACAAAAATCATGGCAGGGGATGGGGGAGATTGATTGCTTGAAAACCCTCGGCCAGAAAATGGAAAAATACAAAAAAAGGGAAAATCGCGAATCCCCCCCCCCCCGCAGAAGATTTTCATCCCTGGTACCGATGATGTAAACAATACTGTGGCATTATTGTTTAACACTGATATTTTCCTATATTGATTTCGTGACATTGTGGCGATATCATATGTACATACGCGGCATTAAGACGATTCCCGGTTTTTGTATCGTAAACGATATCGTTTAACCAAGAGTTCTGATATCTCCCTATATCGTTTCACATCGTCTCACTGAGGATGTGACTGATATATGTCGTCTTTGAAAATTGCGCGGAAATAAAAGAAAAAATACAAAAAGCAAAAAATCCCTTATCCGCGGAAGATTTTCATCCCTGCACAAAAGGGGCTCTTCTTTTGGCCTTTTCAAATAGAGATTAAAATTACCCACACATGGTCTAGCAACAAATTGAAGAAAACAAAAAACATTTTTGAACATCTTTCATTGTAAACAACTGGGAATAAGCTGTAAATTTCAGAAATTTGTTTACTTACTATGCACAATATAGATTATAGATTTTTGTGAAAATGTAATGTATATTTGTCATTGAATTAAAGGGAATGTTAACTGAATGCTCCAATATACTTCTGTGTCAGCACCTCAAGCCAATTTTGAAACAGGCAGGAACCTTATTCAAACCGGTAAATGTTAAACAGTCTTATGGTAAACGTTCCAGCAAAAGCATAACGTTTACCATTCTAGAAATATACAAACTAATGATATTTTCATCAAATAAAAAAGGTTAAATAATGACAGTAAGTGAAGATTTTTTCAAGCACAGGTCTGCCTAACATTATTTTATTTTTTACACTTGATTTTATTCATTATCCTATAATTAGTATCTATTATTTTGTCAACTTAATTTTTTATTGTTCCTTACACTTTAAAAATTGACTTTTATTTTCATATTACAAAATGATTTTGATCTCTGCTAAAGACATCCCTCCCTTTTTTAAGTCTGCTAAAAGATTGGTGAGTAAATATTTAATGTAATATTTTTTAGAATCAGGAGTAATTGAAGAATTTAGAAGCGATCCGTAACACGATGAAACAATTTTGACTTTTGTGTTAGGCAGTATAACTTTATGTTTTTATTTGCTAAAACCATGGCCTCTTACTGTATTAGGAATACACGATGGAATATTACATTTTAAACTACTTTTAAACTTATATTTATAACTAGCCGCCTGCGGCGAACAGCTGGTTCGCCGTTTTACGTCAGGATTGCCGCCTTCGGCGGCTGCTTAGACAATTTAGCGACGGTAATAATCGATGTTTTTCTCTATGTATCAATATTATCATTCGCTTTTTTAATGCCAATGTTACCACCTTGGGCGGCTGCTTAAATAAATTTCGTGGGTCAATCTTTTTCCGTATCTTTATTATTTTAAATAAAATATTTTCTAGATCTTTCTCTAGTAATGTCGTTTGGAATATTTTTAAAGGAGGGGGGGGGGTGAGACACAAACGGCTTGCTCTTCATGCAAATTTTGTCGAAAAATAACAAAAAACACTTCCATTTTTACGTGAAAGCATTGTTTTTTCAAAGTCATGGTGTGGGGGGGGGGGGGGGCATTGACACCCCGTTGAAGTTCCTTAAATGACGGCATGTCTCTTTCTTGCTGTCCATCTACTATATCAACCTCTACATTTGTCTATCTACCTATCTATACAATCTATGCGTATCTACCTCTGACAGTAATGAACAATCTTTTTTTATTTATATACAAGCAGCTGCCTACGGCGGTTGTTTGGCTTATTTGTCATTCACCATTTTACGCCAAGAAGTCGGAAAATTACAAAAATCGTGTCTATTTTTGTGTGAAAACATTGTTTTCAAATCGTAGCAGCGGGGGGGGGGGGGGCTATGACCTCCCTGTTGTTGTTCTTTAAATAACGGGTCTGTCTATCTCTCACTGTACACCGACCTGTAGATTTATCTTTCTCTAGACACATGCAAATTTACCTCTGATAGTAATTAACAATCTTTTTTTCAAAGAAAAAAGTATTAATTCGCAAGAAAAACCATTTTTTGTGCACTCAATGTCTATCTATCTACCTATTCTATCTATCTCTAAATTTTCTCATCTATCTCTATTTATTTTGATCTAACCTCCAATCGTGTTCCCTAACAAAAAGAAAATCATGCAAAAAAAAGCGCGCTTACTTAATTATTAAAATATCACAAAAAATTGGTGTCTCTGTGGTACCCAGAGTTTGCAAAAGTATAAAAATCATCGCGTTTATTGAAATAAAAAAAAAGTGACTAGGACCAAAACGATCCCGTCCCGATGTGGTCCGTCTTATTAACCAAAATCGAATGTTTAGCAAAACGTCCGGGGGGGGGGGGGGGGAGAGAAAAACGGGAGAAACAATTGAAATACCTGGAAATAAAAAATGCGAATGAATCCTTCGAAAGGAAGAAAAGAAAAAAGCAAGTTACTTCAGTTAGATCACGTGGGTGCGTTACGTCATATTTGAAGCGGTCAGCGAACAGCAGATCTTCGGTGAAGCGACAGCTCATATCTTCGTTCTGTCTTTAAAAAATTGCTAAAAAAAAACTTTTGAATATTTTTGAAAACTTTTTTTTTCTGTAGAGGACGAAACTACATAGTAAAATTGTGGAAAAGAGGCTATTATATTTTTCACGGGATGCGTTTAGAAAAAAATTAAACCCAGAAAAAAGTGCAAAATAAAGGTTTTTTCAAAAATTCATAAAAAAATACGAAAATTGCTCTATTTTCAAAATTATTTTTATCTACAAAAAATATTTCTCTGGCGTGATTGGTTCGGGGTCTGTGAGGTTAAAAGTACTAAAAAGTGCTAAAAATCACATGAAACATTAAATAACTTCTTTTCTAACTAAAATATCAAAAATCGAAGCCCGAGGTACACATCTTCAGCAAAAACTGCACCTGTATACCAAATTTCATCTTTCTAGGCCTTACCGTTTTCCCGGAATGCGCGCCACACCCACACACAAACATCTTATTTTATTATATGTATAGATAGCTGGCTAACAAAAAAAAAAAAAACTAGCATGTTGTGGCCATCCCGAAACTTTCTTCTATATTTTTCTTTTTTTTTCCTGATCCCTCCCCATGCTTGACGAGGAAGCAATATTCCCAACAAAAACAAAATTACACATGCAAAAACTTGACGACCATCCCAATGCCTGAGTTATTGCAAAAGCAAAGCAAAGAGCGAAAATTGAAAGTTATTTTAAGAGCCTTGCTTGAATTAATTACAAATATTTTATTTGTGAACAAACATAAGATGGCAACAGTTTAAAATTTTAAATCATTGAAATAATATTTCCGATCATTTCCATACAATTAAAATCACGAGAAATACGCAGACCACAATCCATTACGATTTATCTTTCTTATTGTTGCATTAATAAAGCTATTTTTATTCGCAAAAAAAAAAATAAATAAATAAATCAACACCTCTTGGAGCGATTGGCGTCAAAATTGAACCAAAGCCTGTTTACATATGGATTCACATATATTACAAATTTCAACCAGAACGCAGCATTACTTCTTGAGATACGGCACTCACAATGGAAAAAAAGAACGGGCGATTGCGCTACCCCCTTTTTAGCTGTTGACACCAAAATAAAATCAGCTCTTATACCCACTAAGGGCTACTTGTCAAAAAATTTTTGTTTGATTCCGTTCGTTATTTCTTGAGATACAGCAGTCACAATTGACGACAAAAAATGTTCTATAACTCAACCCCCGTTTGAGTTATTGACACCAAAAGTGAATCAGCACCTGTTCCTGTTAATGGCAACATATGGACCAAATTTTGTTTGATTCCACCAGTTACTTCCTGAGGAATATCAAGCACGCGTTACTCAAAAAGCGTCCCATTGCTCCACCCCCCTTGGAGGAATTCGCGCCAAAAACCAATGGGCACAAGTTCACATAGGGGCACATATGTGTACCAAATTTCGTTCGATTTCATGCGGTAGTTTTTGCTGTAGAGCGGTCACAAAAAACTGGTCACACACAGACGTGACACACACCCACACACACACACACACATACACACACACAGACAGACAGACATTTTCCAAAAATAGTCGAAATGGACTCAACACACCTCAAAACGTTCGAATCCGTCAAAATTCGAAATTCGAAAATTTGCACGAATCCAATACTTTCTTCTATATATTAGATATAGAAGAAAGTAAAAAACAAAAAATAATTTCACTGTTTGCTGAAACAATACCTTGTTTAAAAATAACATTTGTAAAGCCTAACAGAAAAAAAACCTTATATCTCTATTACATAAACGTTTCCTCAATTGGAAAAAAAATTAATTTTAGTACTCTATAAAATATAGGATTTTTTCATACGCAGATGATAGAATTACGATTCCTTCAAATAGTGGCAGTCACTCATGTAGATTAACAAAGGGAAAGTTCGATGTTAATTGGTCATTGGCATTCGATATTTTCTAATTTTCGAATAAATTGCATTTTTTCCTGTATAGAAAAAGCTTTTCCTGCAAGTTATTGCTAAGTTCACAGAATTATCAATATTAAGATTAAAAATCAGCAGAAAACACATGACCTCGTCATTCCAGAAAACCCAAGCAGACCTAAAACCAGATGAAAATTGAGGAAGCTCCACACTTCCAAATCCGGCCCTGTTTACACATGCCAAAGGGGGGGGGGGGGAGCTCATAATATTTATTTAAAACAATATAGAGATTTAGCCAAGGAGATTCTCAAACCTATTTTTAGCTTTTTCTGTGATAGAGGTATTCTAGAATCACGTTTTAGGGGTTCAATTTGGTGAAACTTCTGGAGGAATGTCTTGAAACTCCTCCCCCCCCCCCCCGCCCCCGCTCCTTTAACACCATTGAAAAGTGGTCTAATATTGCGATTTTAGGAAGTTTAGGTACCAAAAATTACTGGAAGAAAGTCACTGAACCCATTCCTTTCCCTAGCACTCACTACCTGAGGTGTCTACAATCAGGTTTTTAAGACTGACAGTTTGAAAAATTCCCGGAGGAAGGCCTCCAAATTCCTTCTTCTAACAAACACCAAAGATTGTCTTTTTGGAATGTTTTTGATTCCAAAAAGTTTCCGGGAGGGAGATTAAAAAGAACCTGATTCCTTTCCTTAATGTCCTAGCAAAGATGGCCTGCACTTTTGTTTCCAGGGCCGGACTAATACTCCATCAGTCCGTACCCAGGCACGGAGTAAAACATTTGAGGGGCGCAAAATTGCCAAATCAAAATTGAGAAAAATATTGCGATCAAGCGTCTGAAAAAAAAAAGTTCTCCGGGAAAAAAAATTCTGGCACCATCTACAAATGAAGAAGGCGCACCACGATATCCCCTGTTCTATTCTATTATTGTAGTCTGCAAAAGTTGCAAGTGAAAGGTTTTTTTTAGTTATTGCATATCTTTAACTAATTACAGAGACTTTAAAATAATTTTAAACGAAGGAGAATCATCAGTAGGATCATCACCAACAGGAGCGCCCGGAACTTAAATTTTTGGGAGATGAGAAGTTCTCAAATTCCCGAACGGAGCTCCAAATTTTGCCAAATGTTAAAATACGCGTAAACACACAGACGTACTTACATCTAGTAAATAGTTACATTTAGGCATTTAAATATTTCCATTATGTCTCCGAATTTGCGGAATCGTCAGGCAAAATTTGCCAAATTGTGAATTTTGTGAGAGATCTCAGTGACCTCCCACGGCGTGTTCCAAGTCACCAGGAGGGGGTGGGCAAAGGGGTAAGCATTGATTTTAGTAAATCGCCAATTTGATTTTAATAATGTAACGAAAGGAACACAGCGTTAAAGATTAAAAAAAAATAATGTAAATGAAATTTTTATTCTGCAAAAATTGAGAAGAAAATGCGTATTAAACAAAATAGTTAGAAAAAAAATCAGAAATCATCTGTATTATTAAGATAAACCAACTAAGAGCCGCTGAGATGAATGTTTCGACATTTTTAAACAGAAACAAAAAGCTATTTACAGTAGCTTTTCACGATTACGTTAATTTTCGCGAAAATGAAGATAACGGTGATTTTACGAGCTGAAAATGTCGAGAATTTTATGTAAACAGAACCGAAAGTTGAAAAATTCGACTCAAAAAGATATTTCATGAGTTTTAAGTTTTTTCGCGATTACGAGGGGTTTTGCGAAAATCGCGAAAATTAAAGCCTTGCGAAAATAAGTGCTTTTACAGTACTTAGTGCATTATAGAAACTCATGGCAAGCTTTAAACTAAAAAATGTATAAATTTATAAATAAACAAGATAATTTCTGGGGAGCTGATGTTTTTCTGTTTGTTTTTCTTATTTTTTTTTTCCTTAACATGAAAATTTCACACCTAAATGGTGAAAAATGTATGAGCCTCCGAAATATGGTTCAAACAGATGAAAAGTCAAAATAGAGAGAGAGAGATTTAAACGATTGTAATCGTCGCACGAGAAGTTGTTAAACGGTTGAAGGGAAAAAACGAAGGTTAAAACAAGAATTCTGCTGGAGATTCAGTCTAAAACAATGAAATGTTTGACTGGGGCTGTAGGCTCTTGAATTTCAAGCAGATTAAAATCTAAGGCAACGGTGAATATTAAAAATTTAGATATTTGTGTTTTTAGGACTCTAATTTCAAAAGAGTTCATAGGAAAAGCCCTAAAAACCTGATCCCTATAATATCATCGAAAATTGCCCACAAAAAAGTTTTCAAAACTTTTATTTGAAAAATTTCCGAGGAATGATTCTTGAATCTCACCCCTTCCCATAACGTCATCAAAGATTGCTAATAATTGCGTAGTTATGATTTCAGTTTTGAGAAGTTTCTGCAATAGTGCTTCCGAACCTTCCCTCCCCATCATTAAAGGTCAACTTTTGTTTAAACAATTTCAATTTCGAAAAATTCCAAGGGGAGGACAGCCATTTAACCTTCCTCATCCTCACATTCCGAAGATCGTCTAAAACTGCGATTTTGGAAATTAAATTTCTGACAATATTTTTTATGACAATTATTTTTTAAACCGACCATTTTCATCATTGATGACTCTCATCAATCTTTCGTTGACAACAAATGTTTGTTTACGAGCTGCCGGCGATTCCTTGCGGGGAGGGGCAGGGTTTTAAATCTGAGAACTCGGAATTCACTCGCTGCTCGCTGCTGGGCGATTTTCTTGCGAGGTAGGAGACAAAGATAATGTCTCCTTTTCGGCAGTTCTGCGACGCGAACAAAGACGCGGACCACGGGTTGAAGACTTATGTCCCCCCCTCCCCCAATTACCACCAATCCAAGAGGTTCTATTGTTCTGAACTAAACTGAACGTGAGAAAGTTGTCGATTAATAAAAATATTTAGAACAAAAAATTTTTTCCAAAAAATATTTTTTTTGTTGGAAAATTCTGTTTATGTTAGTGCAGGAGGACAGTGACCTATCAGGAAGGGGGGGTCCGGACCCCATGGACCCCCCCCCCCCCCTTGGCTACGTCCCTGTTGTTGGTTTGGATTTTTTTTATGTAATAATGAATCATGCGGTTCATTTAAATATTTTGAAAACGAATTTTAAACTCTTAGCCGAAAATTTGATCATCAGAAACAACTTTTTTTTATCAAGATAACGATAAGAAGCACACGGTTTTCAACGTTTGTGTCTAGTGCCTCAAAAATTGTCCTAAAGTTTAGAAAATACCCCTTCAATCTCCAGATTTGAACTTAAGGTAAGGTTTAAGAGATATCTGGAGGCTAGCATACGAAAACACAGCTTTGAAACGAAAATAGAGCTAGAAACAACTTGGAGTGTGGTTAAACACTTACTCAGAAATTATGCAAAAAAAAGGAAAGAAAAAAAGAATGAAATCTATTCCCAGATGTTTAAAAGGTGTTGTTCATACTGCATGATATTCTACTAAATAACAACTTAATAAAAGGTTAGATTATTCAATAATATATAGAGATTTTTTAAAGTGTAGGAATACTTTTGTGAGATAAAATTTCCGGGACTTTTTGGCTTTTGATTTTTAAAAAATTAAGTTTTAATATATTTTTTAAAAAAATCATGTAGTTTTGTTGAAAACTGATCATAGATCTTATAATTAAATAACTTTTCCGAAATATTAATTCTAACCAATGGATAGGGTCCTATTTCATTGAAAGTCGTAGGTGTACGAACACTTTTGGGAGCCACTGTATGTATGTTACCGGATCAATCCATACAGATTTATTGGACGGCTGCAGCTGACCGTTTTTACTTTTTTGAAACTCATATCCCTAAAAGCTACGTTTGAAAGATGTTTAAAACCATTTTTAATTTTTCTCTAACCAGCCCTTTGACCTTTGATTATTAGAGGTTATCATAAGTCGTATTTGTAGTCAAAAATGGGGTTTTCAGACCTTCAAATTTTGGCCTAAACCTGATTGAATTACGTTTACGGCAGTTAGTTTTACATTTTGATGTTAAAGTACATAAGATAATAGTCTCACATGCTGAGTTACTCAATAATTAAAATAATAGCAACAGGCCGAAGTTTAAGGTCAAACGTAAAATTTTTACTAATTTCAAAGAATGATAACTTGCTTAGAGGGCGAAAACGCAAAATCAAATATGGCAAAAATTAATCACTAGAATTACGCTAATAATAAAATCTAACTGTAATTGAGAGTTTCTTTACCCTTTATAGTTTACAGTGCCTCAAAAATAGGAAAAATGAAATTTTTCGACCCTGTAAACAAAAAGGGGATAGAGTTAAAAATAAAATTTCTTGGCCAGTTGAATATTCTGTCAAGTACTATGCATGTTGTGTGCATTGTTTTGTGCATTTGGTTTGTAAATTCAGTGACGACAAAATCACAGCTTAACACCAATTTAACTATAAACTTTGCAATTAAATAACTACAATTGTGTTCCTCAAGATCGTCAAACAACAATAACCTTAACTTGACATTGTTTTAATTCAAATTATTATGTAATATTACCTTTATTTCATATTCTTTTTCCATTGTAAGTTGAGCAACAACACAGCAAGCAAATATGAAAAAGGCAAAACCGAATGCAAATGGCCAAACCTGTTTCAAAAACATCCTTTTTGGGTGTAAAGTTTTTTCAGCTTTTGGAAATGGATTCAGATAAATAGAATTCAATGCCTGTAAAAATAATAATAATAATAATAATAATTAAAAAATAGACAAACTATTCATGTAATGCAAAATAAAATTACTGGATAACTTTTATAATCAGAGTTTGTTTTGTTTTAATTTTAAAGAATTAAATATTTTTTTTAACTTAAATTAGATTTTGTATTGGAGTTTTGATTTTATAAATCAGGTTTCCTTTTTTAACTGACAAAGGATGTTAGACATTAATTGTTTTGCATTTATAAGCATACATGATATTTTCAAAATTAATAGAAACATACTCACTAAGCTGTTTTTAAGGCAGTAATCATACTTTAATGGTAAACAAAGATAAAGCAATTTCAATGTAGATGAGTAGTTCAAAACTCATTTAACATGCCACGAATAATAACATAATTTTTAGTGGACAAAAAAATAGCAATTTTAAATTAGAATTTTCTTTATGTTTGAAACCACAAATAAGTCAAACAATTGTTTTATGTTATATATGAACACATACTTTTGTACACTGAGTACACAACAATGTCAATTCCAGCCAAGGACTGCAGTTTCATGCTTATTAGCACTCATCAGCCCGGCATAAGAGTGACTGAGCTGGAGGTGGAAAACCTCTTAAGGAAGCCTAGAGTGCCAAACAAACTGGTAGTTAATACAAAATTAGCACTGACCGGACGAGTGACCGAAACAATGGTTCGGTTTAACTCGAATATTGAAGGCAAGGCAGGTATATTCAGTAAGTTACCGCCCTATTGCCAGGGCTAAGGCAAAAATACATGAAATACACTGCCAGCTCAGTCAATTCCAGCCGAGGACTGCAGTTTCGTGCTTATTAGCACTCATCAGCCCGGCATAGGAGTGACTGAGCTGGAGGTGCAAAACCTCTTACAGAAGCCTAGAGTGCTAATGCCTAAATGCACTCTCGACTTCCTTAAGAGGTTTTCCACCTCCAGCTCAGTCACTCCTATGCCGGGCTGATGAGTGCTAATAAGCACGAAACTGCAGTCCTCGGCTGGAATTGACAAATTGTATAAATGTTATATTGTATAAAAATTAAAAACAAAGAAAAAGTTACTAACTCCAAGCCTCATTCAAAATTAAACTTCTTCTAAAAGAATTTCTAAATTCCATCTTATTATTAGTTACTAATTCCAATTTAATATTATCGAGGATCATGTCGAAAAAGATTCCATGATCTGCATTCCTTGATACTAACATCAATTCAAGATATTCAACGAATACTAAATTCGGATAATGCTTGATGATTCAATCACAGCATATCTATCGATGATCAAAAACCATTTCAATTAATACATCCTAAAAAATATGAACGGGGAACTCGATGGCTTGATAATGCCAGAGAGTCAAAAAGCCCTACTGCAATCTAACAGCAGGCAAACTAAAACCAAACAGGAGAAAGAGAGAGAGAGATTCAACAGCTGAAGTCTCTACAAATCAGGGTTGGCAAGGTTTTGGACACTACGGTAAAAACAGGGTAAAAATCCTGGTTTTTACCGTCTTGTCCAAAACCCTTGTGTCCAAAACTGTCCGAAAATGCCCGAAACTACATTTTTTTAGAAAAATTGCATTATGTGAGGAAGCATCAAAAACAGAATAAAATGTATTTTTATATTGAACATTTATTCAATGGAGAACATTCAACTAATTTATGCAGCTGATTTGAATCTAGTTACATAAAAGTTGAAATCTTGATCAAATTTTCAATTTCTTCACATTAGTTTTTTTTTTTTTTTTTGATAATAGCAACCAAATTTCCCTATGTTTATGCATGTGTGCAAATTAAAGCAGGGCTGGCAAGTTTTTTATCATCCTGTTCAAAGCCCTTGTGTCCGAAAGTGTCCAAAACTATTTCTTGAAAAACTATATTTTGTGAAAAAATATTGAAAACAACAAAAATTTTTTTTTTGACTATTTAATATATTTATTCAATGTGAACATTCAAGCATTCAAGTATAAATATATATGTAGTTTATTTATGCAGCTTATTTTAATCTAATTATGTAGAAATTAAATTCTTCATTAAAAATTTCAATTTGTATGCAGGAGTTTTTTTTTTTTTTTTTTTTTTCAAAAACCAAATTTTTGGACATTTATGCACGTGTGCAAAAGAAAGTGTTCAAAATACAATGCAATAATTGACTTAAATGCAATAAGTTACAATTTTTTGTTGTTTCAGAATTTATTAAAAACATATGATCTAAAAAAAAAAGAATAACACAAGTTTTACAATATAAGTGTTTAATCATCAATTTCTTGTTCTTTAATCTATGATTTAAAAAATAATTTTCGTTAAAACATCATGTAAAACTTATTTGCAAAAATCATTAAAAAAATAAAGCTTTTTTTTTCACCTAAATATTGCACACATTTAATAACATTCCTTTCAATTATAAATGGAACTGAAATTGGTTGTCTTGGTAGTGTTGTGAATTTCCTTTCATAACTCTACTAACTGTTACATAAGGAAGTTTTTATGCAGTAGTTTTATTGCCATTTTTTTCAAGTAAAATATTTTTTAAATGACATTTTAGAAAAAAATATTATATAAACTCATTAATTAAACCTTGGTTATGTCTATATTTATTCATTATGAATATTGCAGTCAATACGACTTGATTAGATTACACCCCTTTAACTTTATCATAGTTTTGGACAGTTTAAGACAGTTTCGGACACTTTTAGACAGTTTTGGACGGTAAAAACCACCTGTCCTGTCCTAAACTAGTTTTGAACAGTCAAAACCCAACCCTGCTACAAATACTGCGTACCTGATTATCATAACTGTGTCGTCACATGTTCGCCACGTGCGGGAAGAGACATGTGCAGAGTTGCTAAAATGTGTTTCTAGAACAAGGAATCAATGAACACTTACTAGCTAAACATTAAGTTATAATATGAGCATAAAAATTTATGTAAAATGACATGGAGTTAATGCATAAAAATTGCGCATTCTCAACGCTGTGTGGGCTTATCATACAAGATGCACCATCATAACACAGAGAACTTACATTAAAGATGTAAGAGTGCAAACTGCAGAGGAGAAAGAAGAAAAAAAAATGGATCAAAGGTTTTTGAGTAGCATTTAACATCCTACAAAAAAAATATAGGAGTTAGTGGGAAAATATAGGAAACTAGCATTCCCGTACCAGGTATTGCTCGGGTAATGGAATTAGCAGGGTTAACAGTGCTTGGCGCACCTAGTTTTGAAAATCCCATATAATAATCACTTATTACCTATAATTGTTTCTAATTTTGGGAGGGTCTCGGGGCCTCTGGACTCCTTTTATATATGCCCTTGTCCTTAACCGATCTTTAACTGTTATTAACGATCCTTTTAAAGTTTTGATTATCTCTGCAAACACAGGCCATCCACATTTTATTGTTATACCTATGTTTAAGCAAGATCTTCTTTGTAAACATATTTAGTTTTTTTTTCTGGTGCTAAAATTATTAAGCTGCTTGATGAACTGACTTTCGAGCAAGCTACATAAAATTGGTCGTGTTGAAAAAATGTCCTCTCTTAAATCAATCCCTGCTACTTTTATGTCTGTCCTTCTGACTTATTAACGATTATTGCAAAGCAAACTTTTAGAGGAAACTGCACTCTTATAAATTCAAAAGGATAGTCTACCAGTGATGATGTTCTTAAAAACTTCGTTTCTAATTTTGAAAAAAATGAAAGCAAAAGACAGAAACATTATTATTTGACTTGAGAAAAGCCTTGAGAATCACGTGAGAAACAAAATATCAAATTTAAAATTCGCTATCGAGCAAAAGATGAGAAGAAGTACTGAATAATGATTTGAATGGAGGAAAGCCTCCAAAAATAAGGGATTTAAATTTCAATGACAGGTTTTAATTTCACAGAAATTAAGGGGTTTTAATTAATTTCTCCTGAACTAATTGATATTTCGAAAAATCCTTTCTTAGTGGATACTTTCGTAATCATGTGGACATGCCAGCCAAATTTCAAGTCTGAGGCTTCAGCGGTATTGGCTGTGCGTTGATATATATATATATATATATATATATATATATATATATATATATATATATATATATATATATATGTTATCTCAGGACATTGATTTTTATATATTAAGAGCCATTGTCTGTAAGAATCAGGCAATTTAAAGCATTTGTGATTGTTGATATTTTTAATTTTTTTTATTTTCACATATGTTGTTCCTTATCATAAATGTAATGTAAATCCGAAATTTGAGCTTTGTCTGACTCACCATTTTTGAGAAAACAATTTTTTTTGTTTAGGGGGCGTGGCACATTTTTGCCGTTTTTTCAAATTTGCAGATTTTAATGTGCTTGTTGCTTGAAGCGCCCTTATAATGACATGGATTTTTTAATTACATATTACTATATGGTCTTGTTAGATACTGTTACAGCTGTCAAATCGGTGACACTACGAGGGCGACGCCCACAAACTCCGTTTAAAAATGACCGAAAATGAATTTTTTTCTATATTCAACGCCAATTTTCTCAAAGCGCCTTCATGATGACACCAACATTTTTAGATCATTTTCTAGCCACACTTACATACATCAAAAATATGTATCAAAATCGGTGTCACTATAAGGGCGCCAGCAGATATTGGAACTTTTATTCAATAAATTTCACAAAAACACAAATATTTAGAATCTAATTACAACTGTCGCCCTCATAGCAGATATCTGATACTACATTAGGTTGATAACCAACATGTTTGTCTAACATTTGCACAAAAAAAATCGGTGTCACTCCTATTATTTTTGGAAATATAATCGTTCCAAGTTAGTACGTTATGGGGTTTTTTTTATATTTATTTATTTAATATTTTCACACCCAGATTTTTTTTTTTTTTTGTACATATTTATTTTTAATTTAATACAAAGAAGTGTAACCCATAACATAAACAGCTTAGGGCAGCAAGATAGTCTTTTTCTTGAATAGAAAATGCCCGTTTTGATATAGGTACCAGGTGGATCTATTGTGCATAACATGTCTAGACTATTATACCAATACTCGTCTTGTTTTTTCCGGCCAAACAAATTTATTTATTCCAATTTTTCTTGACATGCATTTGACATAAACTTGCAAATTGTCAACTTCTACTCTTTTTCTGGGATTGGGATACCATGTTTTCCCATGCTTTAGTGCTACAAAATTAGCAGTTTTCAATAAGAGATGACCGTTTTTCTGAAATTGGTTTGACTTGATTCTTAATGTTTTCTTCGTTTTGGTCTACGTTATCCTCAAATTCAGTTTCAGATTCTGAATGTTCGCTTTCTTCAATATTCTCATTTGATGTATTGAGAATGCATTCGTTTTTTTTGTTTCTTCCATCGAAAAAAAAGGACAGGATTTGTTTCATAGTACAATACTATGAAGCAACGAACAGTTTTTTCCCCGTTACGAACTGCATTTCTCATCTAGTGTGCAACTTGACAGGGATGTTGTTTTTTCCCAATATTTTCACCAATCGTAAATTGTTCTTATAAATACTCCTTCTGCTTTGAAGTGAACTTGAACTGAGCTCGTAAAGATAGGGACCATCCAATTTCATTAAATTGAACTTTTAGCAATGCAGGGGTATTTATTAGTTGAAAATTTGAAGCATTTATATAAGATGTTTGTACGAGCTTCTCTCTATACATCTTTCGTATAAAATCCATTTTTAAGTTGAGGTCAAATGTATGTCAAAAACAATTGGAGTATATAGATTTGTTTGGCCAAAAAAAAACAAGATGAGTATTGGTATGATAATCTAGACATATTATGCACAATACATCTGCCTGTACCTATATCAAAACGGGCATTTTCTATTCAAGAAAAAGACACTCTTACTGCCCAAAGCTATTTATGTTAAAAGATACACATTTTTGTATTAAATTAAAAATAAATATGTTCAAAAAAACTATCTGGGGGTGAAAAGATTAAATAAATAAATATAAAAAAACGCCACAACGTACTAACTTCGAACGATTATATTTCCAAAAATAATAGGAGTGACACCGATTTTTTTTGTACAAATGTTAGACAAACATGTTGGTTATCAACCTAATTTAGTATCAGATCTCTGCTGTGAGGGCGACAGTTGTAGTTAGATTTTAAATATTTGTGTTTTTGTGAAATTTATCGAATAAAAGTTCCAATACCTTCTGGCACCTTTATAGTGACACCGATTTTGATACACATTTTTGATGTATGTAAGTGTGGCTAGAAAATGATCTAAAAATGTTGGTGTCATCATGAAGGCGCTTTGAGAAAATTGGCCTTGAATATAGAAAAAAAATCATTTTCAGTCATTTTTAAACGGAGTTCGTGGCCGTCGCCCTCGTAGTGACACCGATTTGACAGCTGTAATAGTATCTAAGAAGACCATATAATAATATAGAATTTAAAAATCCATGTCATTATAGGGGCGCTTAAAGCAACAAGAACTTTAAAATCTGCAAATTTGAAAAACACGCAAAAATGTGCCACGCCCCCTAAATTAAAAAAATTAATTTCCCAAAAACGGTAAGGCAGACAAAGCTCATATTTTGCACAAACATTACATTCATGATAAGGAACAACATTTGCAAAAATAAAGCAAATTAAAAATGTCAACAATCACAACCTGCCTGATCCTTACAGACAATGGCTCTTAAGATATAGGAGAATGTCTGACAAATTGTGAAAATATAGGAAATATAGGAGATATAGGAGGACTATGAGCCCTGTTTATCCCTATATCCATACAAATAGCACTTATGTTACAAAATTAAGTTCTGAAAGGCATACATACATTTTGAACAGCAACTTTAGAATGATTTGACTCAACAGTCATGCTAATAAATGTCTGCTCTAGTGCTGTTTGCCATCCAAGAAAACACGTTTCAACATAAACTGAAATTTATTTTTGCAATATTAAGAAACAAGTACAAGGAGTCATATTTTCAATTAAAAAACTTACAAAGTCAATTCTTGATAACTCAAAGTCCATTAGGACTAGCTAAAAACCTTCAAATTATGAAAAGTTTAAACAAACTTCTCCAGAGTTTAACCCAATGAAAACTTAGAGCTAAAGGAGTATTCAAGCTGTAAGGCTTTGAGTTGTTGTGAGTTGACTGCATTAAAAAATCATTCACTAAAATGAAAAAGTTAAACAAAAAGCGTTCATAAAAATATTAACTTTTAACTTAAACTTTTAAGAATTAACAATGTTATTATTGAGCTACAAACGTTAGCAATTTACAAAACCATATTGATGCATAAAAAAGAATTGACTTTCACAGCATTGTATCAGTTTTAACTCTAGTCAAGCACTTTCCGAAATTTCCTTTCTTTCTTTATTTAGTCGGACCCCGATTTAATGAATTCATCGGGACCGAATCTTTTAAACGTTAAATCATTGTTATTCGTAATATCGGGGTGCCAAAAAAAAAAATTACACTCACTTTATCTGGAAGCCCTAATAAGCAACTGCACAAATGTATCGTCGCCTCGTAGCAACCGTAAGACATCTAATCCCAGAAACAAGAGTGAGGTATCCTACTGTTGCTCTGAGGCGACGATATACATAATTAAAAAGTGTGCACTTTTTATTATGCATTCCGCAACTTATTACACACTAATTGGTTTGAAATTTTATTGCACTGAGTAATAGGTTTTGACAATTTTCTTGATACTACTTAACTCGAAATAGTTCTCTTTTGACTTTATAGCGAGAAAAAGACACTGTGTCATTTACAGCCTCCTGCATGAAATATGTTTTTAGTTTATATTCCATGTAAAGTATTAGAAAAAGTAAGTTTTAATGAGAGTTTCATTATCGCTTTCTGTATCAGAATTGCTTTTCCTCGGTTGCCCACTCGTCCGTCAAACACTGCTGATTTCAAGAAAAGCCTTTTTCTGCTTTGGACAAGACGGATATATCAATTTCGATCTGTTAAAATGATTTGTTAATTCGGGGTTTATTATTCGGTGAATCGGGGGTTTAATTTTCATTTTAGTCCAGGGTTGGCTTTCTGCCGGCAGAAACTAGTTTT
The DNA here is from genome assembly GCF_026930045.1 of Uloborus diversus. Lineage (NCBI taxonomy): Eukaryota > Metazoa > Arthropoda > Arachnida > Araneae > Uloboridae > Uloborus > Uloborus diversus. The sequence continues at coordinate 181,301,755 of NC_072731.1, read as the reverse complement.
TGCCGTGCCAGTGGCAAAAACTGGTTATAACCGATTAAAACCGGCAGAAGCTGCAAAAAACTTAAAATTGTCTTGAAAAACTAAAGTAATTACTAAATGATATTTGTTTAAGTAAACTAAAAAATTAAACTTCATTTCATCATTGTAAAAAATAAAATGTTATGCTAGTACCCTTGATTTAGTTCAGAAAGGGAACTTTTCAATTGCTGACGCTCGTAATATTTGAATTAATTTAACAAAGGACGAAAATCATATGGGTTCTTAGGATAGAGGAGTGACATACAGACTTAAACTGGCATTACTGTTTGTAATTTGGTCGCAAATAAGCTTCATCTAAATTGCTTGTGATTGAAATTATCATGTGTTTCAAGAAGAAAGTGTCAAATTTTACTTGCCAATATTAATCTAGATTTTGTACCTAATATCGCAGCTTTGCAAAACAAATTGGTCCCACTTCTCAAAACTCATTTTTCCAGTCGAATTTTTACCACTATCCTAGATGATGAACCAGTTGAAAAAATATACAACTTAAAAGTCATGCATATTGCTTGTTCCTCGATGCATTGCTTGCTAGCTCTTCTGTTGCAAGAATATTCTAAAGTTTCTCATTCGTGCATATTAAATTGAGAAACTATTTATATTTTTGGAACCACCTTTTCCAAGAAGCAACTGCAGGGTCTAAACAATGTAACATTTGATTCTGAATTGTGATAATATTGTAAATTAAACTGTGCTTTGGTTAACAATTAATTATTTTTTCCATGCATATTCTACTGTCTGTCAATATTTTTTTTTTTTTTTTTTTTGTCATTTTGAGAGTTTTTGCCAGTTTCTGCCGAAAATGTGGCATAAAGTGGTTTTTGCCATGCCGGTTTTAACCGGTTTCTACCAGTGGTTTTAACTGCCCCGGCAGAAACTTTCCAGCCCTGTTTTAGTCGGGGAAAAAGAAAAATTCGCTAAATCACGAAATTCGTTAAACAGAGGTTCGTTAAATCGAGGTCCGATTCTACTTAATTTTTTCTACTTAAAAGATACCATCCATTTGTGTTCAAATAAAACATCAAATGCAAAGCATTTCTCAAAATGCTTGAATCTAGCTAAATCGTGATTTTGATTACACAACTAATAATATGACATTATAAATAACTCCGAGCAAGCTCCTTGGTAGAACGGTACTGGGAGGCAAGAAGCCGAATGAGACAATGACCCCCCTCCCCTGTTCTTCATTTTAGTTCTGTTTGTAGTTTTCCAATTTGTCAAGTTCTCTGCCTTTTGAGATAAATAAATAAATAAACATTATTTTTTAAAAAACTTTTTTGCAATAAAAACTTATTATGAATGCAATGGCAAGTTCAGGAAAATGTAAAAAGGTGTAAAAATATTGTTTCTTTTTAAATTTTAATTTCATCGTAATTCTGGGGAATGTTTCAATCTGGGGAATGTTGTGCTTCTTTGGAACTTCAGTTTCAAAAAAATTAGAAGAAGAAAGTCTCTGAATCCATTTTCCCCCCTAACACTATCAGAAATGTCTATAATCACATAATTAAGCTTTAAACTTTGCAAAATACCTGGAGAAAGGCCTCCAAAATCCATCTCCTAACATCATCAAAGATTGTCAAAATTGCCTTTTCGAAACTTCACTTCTGAAAAGTTTCTAAGAGGGAGATTTGAACTCCACTCTTTTCCTTAACCCCTTGAGGACCAGCGCATGGAAAACGAAGCGCAGCTACGGGACCGAACGTTCCGAAATGGAACGCCGCCATCGGCCCGAGCATTTACAGCAGTTAAGCCTAACTGAACAAAAATATTCATATAAAATCAGCATCTCAAAATAATGACTTGAAATTTTAAATTTGCTGTAACAATGTACTACTGATTACTAATTATTAATATAAAGACTATTACATTATTAGAAGGGAGTGAAATAAGTAGAATACTAAAACTGTAACTATGTGCACAAAGTTAAATAATATGTGCACAAAAACAAAGTTAGAGTTAGACATCTGAGTGTGCAATCAAAGAAAAAGAAATGTAGCAAAAAAATATGTTCCTTATGCAAATTTAATTAAAACAACTTAGGTCAACGAATTTAAACTAGTTCAATTCCCACGCAACAAGTCTCAAAATTGCTTCATAATTCTCTCGAAAACATTCCCTTTCACTCACTTCGCTAACCATTTTTATTGCAATGTTCCAGTCTCCAAATGAAAAAGAATAAATAAAGAAGAACAATATCAGAAAGGATTCAAAAATAATCATAAACTTCAGTGCCGCTTGAAATCATTAATGTACTCTCATCGAACGGGGAATCCCAAAAGTCTGGAACACATACGCAAAAATATTTCTTCCTTCCCTCCCCCATAATTTATTCAGCTAGATGTATATCTCTTTCAATTACTCGTAACAAAAAAAGAGAAGCAAAGATATAAACAAGAGCAATCGAGACCTCATAAATCATATGCGCAGAGCAGTGATTCACTGATGTTTACATAAAAAAAAAATCTATCCCATTGAGAGGCCCAAATAAAAAACTAAAGCCTGTACATGAAGGTCAAATACCATGTGACTCGAATAAGATCAAAATTATAGCCATTTAGCGCCATCTATTATCGTTTAAATATTCATTTAATTCGTTCCGTTTCGAGAAAGCGTATATGTGACGCTGGGACGTCAGTGTCGATCAGAGCGCGTAGCGGTTATGTGCCGCTGGGCTGATAAGAGAGGAATTGTTGCGTAGCGTCCGCGTGACGCTGGGTGCGAACGGGTTAATGCCATCAAAGATGGCCTATGCTTGCGTTTCAAAACTTCAATTTCGAAAATTTGCTAATGCAGGGTCTTAAGGGAGGGGCGGTCAACCCTATCCTCATTGTGGAGAAATCATGAAAAAATTATAATCTTGAGCAAAGATTCCTGTGGTAAACTTTGAAAAGGTGGAAGTAACTATGCCTGAGGTTGCTTTTAATGAACTTAGTACAGATCAATGGTATCTGTATGAAATATGCAGTGGAATTTGAAACAGAAAAAAATCACTCAGCTTATTGTCACAAAAAGATCCATAAAAAATGAGTCATTCCAAATGCTTTAACGCAAATAAAATTTTGTGATTGTATGTTTTAACAAAAAACCCATTTGAAGAACAGAAATGTTTCGACATAGTACGTTATTTGAGCATATGCATAGGCATAGGTTGATTTACGGGGGTGCCAGGGGGTGCGCCGCAACCCCTGGCACCCAATTTTTGGTTGCGTTTTGAAAAAAATTAATTTAGTATATTTCACCCAGAAACGCAGAGGGGGGGAGGGGGAATTTCATAGCTGCTATACTAGTAAATTTACTTGAAATAAATCCATTGTATCACCACACGTCGCTAGTGCGAAAAAAATATAGCTATGCTCATATTAAGAATTGAAGTAATTTCATCCATTTGAAAAGAAAAAACGTAAAAAAAATGTCCTGCAAATAAAGAAATTTCTCAAACAATTTATTGTTCAGTGCTGTGTCATTGTATACAATAATTGTATGTTCTGTAATTCGGCATTTATTTGCTTATCAATACAATTTCTTCTATTTTGAACCAACTATGGCTAATCAAGTGAAAAAAAAAACATGACTCTTGCAACAAACTTTATCAATAAAATCTACTCCGAAATCAACTAAAAACCAACATTTTTAATGTAAATTTTCAAAAGTTTTTGAAGGAGGATTCCCTGACTTCTTGCTGCAGTGGTGCATTCAGGGGGGGAGGGGGCACAATACTGGTGACCATCCACACAAAATGCCGAGTTGATGTTTTTAAAAAAATGTTCTTTATTATTGAAGGGAAGAAAACATCTCATTTTGGGAAAACGCAATTATTTTAAGAATAAAAAAATAAATAATGTTGGGGAAAAAAACATAATTTGCTTTCAAAAAGAAATATTGACAGTTACATATTTCAACAGCTTCAGATTATTGGCGGCGAATTGTGTGCCTCCCCCCCCCCTCCTTGCACAATTCTCTTTCTTTCATATCCGCCCTCCCCCTTGTTTTTCATTTTTTCTATTTCCTTTTCATTTTTTCGATTTCTCTTCAAAATTTTTCTTCTCTGAAGCCATCTCTCCAGCCAAAGTTATTACAGAGTATCTCAAATTTCGTTTCTTGGGCTTCACTTTTGCCAAATTTCCAAGATCCTCTAATTGCCTAATTACATCGAAAATCGTTTAAAATTGTGTTTTTGGAGATTCAGTTTTGAAAAACTGCAGTGTCTCTAACCTTACCAAATATAGTCTTACACTCATGTATTTAAGACTTTAATTTTGGAAAATATTCGAACAAGGGCCTCCAACCCCCTTTCTCTAATATCATCAAAGATTGTTAATATTTTGGTTTTGAAAACTATTATTTCGTAATATTTAAGTGTAGGGAATCTTTTGGGACAGCAGCCTTTGAAATTCTCTTTATAATACCATTGAGTATTGCATAAGAACTTCATTTTTAGGAATTCAATTTCAAAAATTTTCCAGGAGAGAGCTTCAGAACACCCCGTCCGGTAACAGTATCACAAAATGTCCACCATAGCGTTTTTGGAACTTCAATTATGAAAGATTAGAGGTAGTGTGGGAGGGGGTACATATTTCTATCCGTTTTTCAAAAAATCGATTAGGGACAGTCCATGATTCTCATTCCTAACCAAACTATAAATATGGACTATTATCACATTTATAAGACTTAAATTTCAAAAAATAGCCTTGGAGCGACACCGCCCCCCCCCCATACCTTTCTTTCCCCTAAAATATCACCAAGAACAACTGTAAAACTGTGTTTTCAAAACTACTACTGCAAATTTTTTCTGGGGCATGAATCCCCTTCCAAACCAGAAGGTTTATTCACCCTTTGCTTCTAACAACATCGACTTTCGTTTAAGATTTTTTCTGCAGTTTGAAATATTAAGAATTGCCGATCCCCTAATGTTACTAAGTATGGTTTCTAGGAACATGGTTTGAAGAAACATTTTTTGAGGCACTTCCTGAATGGTTTTTGATAAGCAAAGAGCTACATCCAGTAACTCATTTTCAGGCGTAATGCTCACCTTTACAATATTATTTTCTTCACCAGTTTCTTCTGTTAAGACTAACTTCTGTTAACTAACTCTTTTTACTAAGCACAGTTTACAAGAATGCATTTTCGTTCTTTTAAAAAATTGCTTTTGACCTATATAGTAGAAATATGCTTTCGGGGGTAATGCTGCCATCCCCGGAGAGGTGGCATCATAACTCCGATCCGACAAGATGGAAGAAATGTAGATTAAAGATATCAAAACAAATGGAAGCGATAAATATTGTTGATTAAAGTGTAGGTTAAAATATCCAGTTAAAGGTTGTTCACAGCAAATGATATTGCATAGAAATGCTATTCAGCTCTCAAGTTGACATCCGTTTCGTGATTACATAAATCAAGAAAGTTCTTTCTATTTTTGTTGTGCATTTGAGTAAAGTATTTCAGTACACCAAATGCTGTGTCACCACCAGAAATATAGTACTACTGTGTGAGTTCATTTTCTTAAAAGTACACTGAAGCAAGAAATGAAAAACGCACTTTTTTTTCCTTTCAACTATGTAGATAATGCTTTTGCACGTGTTTAGGCAAGTTACATAGGTTAATGTACAGAGCGTATGTTTGTATGTATTTAAATTTCTGTGTTTAGATAGTCTATAAATTAACTATTTAAGCTGTCAATCATGTATGAACTACTCATTTATATCCAAATATTTCTAAGTTATCAAATTAAAATAATTATTTTTATACTAAGAAATATCTTTTTCTAGTATAATATATTACACAGAGCACACTATACATAATTTAAAAAAGTGCAGTGAAGTTTTCACTTTTTATTTCTGTTTTAGAGTGTGAGTTAACAAGCAAAATTGCTCAATTTCAAAGACCTGTATCTTTTTTAAAAACCAAATACACAAAACAATATATATAACATGTATAGTACTTGAATGGAATATTCAATTGGCCAAGAAATTTTATTTTTAATTCCATCCTCTTTTGGTTTACAGGGGTCTAAAAATGTCATTTTTCTCAATTTTCTGATCTTTGAGGGGCTGTAATTTATAAAGGGTAAACAAACACACAATTACAGCTATATTTTCTTATTAGTGTGACTCCAGTGATTAGTTTTTGCCATATTTCACTTTGTGTTTTTATCCCCTAAGCGAGTTATGACCCTTTAAAATGAGTAAAAATTTTACATTTGACTTTGGCCTGCTGCCATTATTTTAATTATTAAGTTACAGCTACATAACTCAGTGTGTGAGACTATTATCTAATGTACTTTAACATCAAAATGTAAAATGTTCTGCCATAATTGTTATTCAATTAGATTTGGGCCAAAATGCAAAGGTCTAAAAGTCCCATTTTTGACTACGAAAATGACTTTTGATGTCCTCTAAAAAATCAAGGGTTAAGGTTAGAGAAAAAATAAAAGTGGTTTTAAACATCATTCATATGCATCTTTTTGGGATATGAGTTTCAAAAAAATTAAAAATGGTCGAGCGCACTCATCCGTTGAATCTGTATGGAATGACCCTAATGCTAGCAATATCTATTTTCTTCAATTAATTTTATTCATAAAATTTTGAGCAATGTAAAATTGGAAATATTCCCCAGTATCTTTATTATGCTAAAAGTTTTAAAGGACATTATACATAACACATTTTTACGTTTCAATAATTGATAAAATTCTGATATTAATGACAAAAAATTAAGAACTACAAGGAATAAATACTTACAATCATCAATCCATGCATATCTTCCTGAATTACTATGTTCGCAAGTATAAAACTCATCCTTAGCACCCACACGGATTTTATATTCCAAAGAATCAGGCAGATAATCATGTATGTTTTGGAACACTGTTCCAATTAAGTATGTCATATTAGGCACACCAAATACAACAGCCTCTAATTCAAACTCATTCTCAAAAGCTAAAACACCTAAATACATAAAGAACAAGGAATAAATTTAAAAGCATTAAACATTTATATTTATAAAACCAAAATCAAACGACAAATGAGACATTAAAAAAATTATTGCAATCATCAAAATATCATTCATTTAGATCAATCAACAGAATTCAAACATTCTTACAATTTATTACTAGAAATATTAACTTTAACATCAATATTGAATGTAATACCAGAACCTACCTCGAAATCTTAAAACACAAAGTGGCTTTGTCCAGAGAGTTCTTGCCTGCAAAGGTACCCATCATCTCTCTAATACTGTTGATAAGGTTTTGAAACCATGTAACCCCTTAGTAATTTACAAAATAAGAGCCAGATTAAACCTTTAAACTTCAGTTCTTAAAAACAAAACAGCCCCTGAAATTCTCCGCCTTCTTGCTCTGGAGACTTTAAATAATCTATACCCTGAACGAGACTGGCTACGAGTATATACCAATGGCTCCTTTTCTAAAGACCTACCTAACGCGGTGCAGGAATCTTTTGTGATTTGTTCAGTTTTTACTCTCCAATAGGAAATTTCCGTACAGCCTTCAATGGAGAGGGCTCGGCCATACGTATAGCGTTGAAACAATTAACCATCCACTGCAACAAGTTTCAAAATGCCGTTTCCTCTCCAACCCCAGATCTGCTATTCAGAACATCTGCTCAACTTGCAACCCATTCTCCTGAGACATATTCGATATCCAGCTCACCATCAAAAAGTTGGAACTAAATAATAAGATTATAGTTCTCCAGTGGATCCCAGGCCACTGTGGCTTAAGTGGCAACGATCAAGCCGACACACTAGCAAAGAAGGGTTCAGCAGTCTCGCAAATATCCCGCAGCAGCGTCTCATTCGCACCATGAAAAGACTCATCCATAACTCGTTTTCCTCTTAACATCAGGAACTGAAGTCAGAAACCAGCTCCAAACATTGGAAAGTACTGGAAAGATCAATCATATGAGCAATAATTTGCAAGTATTGGGAAAAATCGCCAATACGGCGATCCTTGCACTTTTTTGCGTAGTCGGCCATTTAATGTAATGATTTATTCTTTACTTCACAGTCAGACCATTTAAAATCATAGCAGAATATTTAAGTATTTATTTCCTTAGTATCTGCTTAAAAGGGATGGACTAAAATCGTGAATATGTTAATGTTTTTGACTTTTTTTTTTTTAAAGAAAACTAGGGGGCCCCACTTAATGCTAGCTGATGCTCACCAAGCCCGGCAGAATGCTTCACAATCTTATTTGATTCTCAAAGATTTGAATTGTCAATTAGAAAGAAACAGATTTAAAATGCATTATGAGATCCCTTTGGAACAAAAAGTATCCTTTCCCCGGGATTTCAAGATAACTTGTACCAACCTGCAGAGCCGTAAAGGCTAAGGGGCTCTCGAGCATTGCAAAACTGCAGTTTTGTACATTTGAAAAGTCGCTTTCATATTCCTGGTCTCTAGTAATATATTTTGCTCTTTAGCTTGGGGTTTGAACTGAGTTGAGCCTAAGATTTTCCGTTAAAATTGAAATCCTTAAAAAATTTGTGTGTGAATAAGAAAGAAGAAACAAACAATCTAAAATACATAACTATGGCAACGCCAACTAAAACATCAATAATTTGAATGGAGATGAGATTTTTTGAACTTGATTAAAACGGCTTATAACTATTTCCTTTGGAGATAGAAGCTTAGTTTCTCAACCATAGATCGAGTTAGATCTGGAGGAAAAAAAGTCGCTCTTTACAGTGTTGTCGAAAAGAAAACTGTGGGACAATTTCTTCACTTTTTACTGATATATTCAATGAAGAAAGTAATGCCTAAATTTCAGCTAAGCCTGAAAAAATTCCAGCTCTAAAAATGCAAATAACTCCCGCCGTAATTAAGTTAGAGCATTGAAACAAATTGCGTAGAATTCCACTTTTTCCAACGATATATAATATTAATTTATGCAAGTAATTTTTACCATTTTAACAGCCAATTTATGCAAAATTTGAGCTTAAAAATATAGTTACAAATAAAAACTAATTCGAAATTTAAAAAACAAAACCCCAGGTGCAAAACACTGGGGCTCGATGTAATTTTGTACAAAATTCAAGGCTGTAAGTGCTATAGGGTCTCCTGGATGCAGGCTCGCCCCAGACCTCCTTTCAGAATTTCTTTGACCTTACTTTTTTTTAACATAAAGAGAAAATCAGGGGAAATTTTAGGAAATTCTGCCTTGCATATAAGTCGACCCCCTAACTTTAAACATCATTTTTTGTAATAAATTTCTCCACTTATACGTATTTTGAGTATATACCATAGTTATATTTATATTTTAAAATTTAAAATATGAAGATGATTATGCTGTGCAATAAGATTGTTATCCGCCTTCTTCTGACATCGCATGCAATTTAGGAAACTCGACAGAAGAAGAGGAAGAACAAGAAAGAGTGATGAATTAATCTTCTGCTTTCTGCCAAAACTCTTCTGCTAAAAATTTTCGCATTGTAAGCGAAGAACTCGAATTAGCTGTAAAATTTGTTACTCTTGAAAAACTTGTATTTTAGCCATTTCGCATAATTCGAATCCTGTTGTAGCGGGAGTCGACTATATTAATATTAGTTTTAACTAATAAATATTTGATGACAGTTTTTTCTGAAATGTTCGTAAAAACTATTTTATGTTAAAAAAGGTAATAAATTTATAACAAAAAACTTCTTTATGTTAAGAGTTGGTAGTGTTATGAAAATCATTTCACGACTCCACCAAAGAAAGAAACTAAGTTCAGTTCCATGTATAACTCAAAGGAATGCCATTAAATGTGTAACATTTGAAACAAAAAACAAATATTTTAATGGTATCTGCATTAAAAGTTTTACAAGATGCTTTAACAAAAATCCTTTCATTAGAACATAGATTGAAAAATAATAAATTTTAAAACCAGTGCAATATCTATTTTCATATTTACTATACAGTAAAATTTCGATTCAACGAAACCTGGTTTAACGATTTTCTCAATTTATTGAAACATCTCACTAATCCAGATTTGGCTGTAGTAAATGTCTATGTTCCTCGATTTAACAAAATCCTTGATTTAACAATAACTTTTTCCAGTTCCTTGACAATCGTTAAATCAAGGTTATACTGTAATACATTCTAACTGTAATTGACAAAAAATATAATTGATTGATAATTTTTAGAAAACATTTATCAGCATTTTCCTACAGTAGATTGGCGATAGTTTAATTTCAGGTTATTAAATGGCAATAGTCATTTCATCAAAATATTGTCAAGAGAGAAAAAAGTACACCAAAGCTGTAATAGAGTCTCAAAGATATATTTTTTTTCTACAGTTGAAAAATTGTCATTTATTGTATCAAACCCAACTATAGATTTATGTCTGTTTTTGATATTTTCTCACAAAATAGAATTTTACCAAAAATATAGTTTTGGACAGTTTCAGACACTTTTGGACCCTAAGGTTTTGGACAGAATGGTAATAACCATTTACCATAGTGTCCAAAACCCTGCCAACCGTGATATGAAATTGGCAAGAACCGCCCAATTCAGCGAGGAGTGTCATTTCCAAAAAGTAGGACATTATGGGGGAAACTGTAATCATATTTGGGTTCAGTGATCAATTTACATTAGAATTAGCAAGAACAGTAATTTTGAATGGTGATTTTGAAATAGGTGTTTTTTGGCCGGGCAGCATCACTAATGTTTATATAATAAAATTTTACTTACTGACACCAGTGGATATATTCATCTTCTTAACCCAGAGAGTAACAGATTGTTGCATCAGATCAAAAGTAACACTGTTGTCTGGAGAATAAATAAACTTATAATCCTTCTCATTAAGTAATTTAGGCCTTCTGAAAGCATTATGCATCTCATTTACTTTCACGCTGAATAGATCCATATTATTCTGTTTGATGTCATTTGATAATACAAAAGGTTTGGCATTTGTTAATATCTCATATTCCTTTTGAATGTTCGTTGCATTTCTGCCAGTAAATTTTCCTCCAAAGATGAAGTCTTGATAAAAATTCACTACAACTGGATTTAAGTCATCAAGAGTCCATGTAAGAAGCACAGGTATGCATGCAATAAATGTTGGAATCAGGAAAAAAAAAGCTGTCCATACATACCTCCTTTTCATTAATAGAAAGTCTTTGTACATTAAAACAAGTACTTGCTGATAGTGAAAGTAAAGATCACAAAGCATCTTTTTACATTACCATCTGAAAAATCCAAAAGTTTGCATAACCTATGATTTTCATGTAAAAGCAAAAATTAAATGAATGATCATCTCACTTTATATAGGGACCAAACCCTAAATTGTACTTAAAAAAGCCGTTAAACAAGAAGTCTGTCTAACTGCTCTTAAACAAAGATAGCCTAAAAATGCCTTTTGGGGATACATTAGTACCTGCCGCTTGATAAAGAAAGATTTTACTTTGAAAAACAGTAGCATTTTTACATAAAAGAGAGAGAGAGAGAGAGAGAAAACAGTAAGGCCTTACAATGAAAATATTTTAAGACTAAGCATTTTTTAGTAAAGACCACAGCCGGGTATCTATGTTTAGTCTACCCTTGTGGCTTTTTCGATGGACACTTGGGGATAATTTTGGTGTCGAATGAAAATAATTTAGCCAAATTTTCAGTTCTTTATCTCAAACAACCTTCGAGTTTTTTTAAAAAAAAAACCTGTTTTTTTCAATCATAATATTTTTTTTCATAGTAAAACTCAAAATTAATGAATGATGCTTTTCCCCCCTTATTCTTAGGAATAAAATACATGAAAGCTTATTATAGTCATAATTTTTGAACAAAAAGCCTATTTTTGACGATGGAAAAATAATTAAAACTTTTTTTTAAATACTTTTCTGAAAAGTGTTACTCACCAAATTTTGTCAGAAAATGTCTTTCATACTCCTCTATACTCAGGAATTTTTTTAATTTTTTTAAGCGGTGGAACAATGCGAAAAAAATTTAAAAAAGATTTTTTTTTCATAATTTTGTGTTTAAACAATTTAAATATTTTTTATTGCCAACAAATTCATTTGAACTAAGTCAGTAAAAAATCGTCTGCTAAGAAAAAAGAAAATTTAAAAAAAAAACTTATTTTAAAAATACTACCCGAAGGAAAAAAATAAAGAAAACCATAAAAAAAGACATATCCTTCATGAAGTTATTAGGAATGTAAAAAAAAAACCGATTAAAGAGTTTTGAAATAAATATTCAATACTAAATTGTACATAAAGATGATTACATAATTTGTCCATGCTATTGGGAATAATTTTTCAGTCTTGACCAATGAAGACAAAAATTTCAAATATCAAAGTAACCTTATTATAATTTAGACACCGTTTAACATAATTATTTTTAAAAACTGACAGTCAATAAAATAATTTTCATCAATTTATGACAATTTTTTTAAGTAAGGTTAGTCTTTATCAGTCTTCATTCACAATGACATTGACTTTTTCATCAATGAACAGGGGACTCAATGTTTTGGCAGGCTTTACTATTTATGCCAAATATCGCCAGGAGGACGCATAATTGCACTATTGGAGGGGCATAAAATTTATGCCCCTCCAGTAGTGCAGCAGTAGCGGAAATATTCTCTCATTTTTAATTTTTTCATTCAAAATCTCAGAACTGATTAGGATTAGAAAGGTTTTCAGAACTTGCTTTTTTCTTACACTATGTTGAAAAAACAAAAAATATGTTCGAAAATAGAAATTTAATTGAATGTGAACAAATTAAATTATTTTAAGTCATTTCATTAATGGTCATTATTCAGCTACTTATCTTCATATTACTTATGGTGTTGTAAATATTCATCCCTTTTTTATGTGTTTTTTTAATACAAAATTTATAGTTGAATGTGATTTTCTCTTTGTTTTAAATATATATTTATATTATACTAATTGCACATCTCTTGAATTTCCCATTGTTCTAAGGGAATGCCAAAGTTGGTATTACTTCTGTTAAAAATAAACTGAAAGATAAGGTTTAACTGTTTAACAGTTACAGTTGTTCTTCAGTATTTTCAATTTTATAACCAAAGCCTTTGAGCTATTCTCCCTCTTTCTTATGATATATATTTAATATTTTAAATTTAAAAAGCATTTTATTAAATCAATACTAGCTGGATAGAATTTACATTTAGATTAATGTTTCAATGATGCATAAAAAGAAACAGTAAAGCAATGTATTATTACTGCCAAAAGCAAAAGTTAAACTTGGTAAAAGTAAAAATAGCTTTATTCCTCCGAAAATAAAGATTTTCCATTTTTACAGCTTTGGCAAAAAGTGGCTAAAAGGTATTTTTGCCGGGAGGGTTTATTCCACCTATGGCAAAAATATGCTAACCTTATTTCGAACAAAAAAAAAAGTTTTTCAAAATTGGTCCATCCATCAATGCGTTAGAGTGCCACAGACAGGTACACAGATTAGATACATATAAGTCTGACAGACACGTCAAACTGAGAGGTGAAGCACATTGGTCCACTTTTTTTACTTTTAATTTTTCATCCATTAAAAAATTTAATGAGCAGTTCGATTTTCTACAATAAGTTTCACTATACTTTTCTCAACACGACAGATTTTTTTTGGAAGTGTTGAATTGATAAAAAATTTTTACATTAATTTTTCAACGGAACCATGTAAAGTGGACCAACGTGCTCCAAGGGTTGGGTACGTTGGTCCGCATAACTCCAACAACATGTTACAATTTTAGTGATTAATACTATCAAACTTTGTAGATACCTTATTCTCTGTTATGTGTAGAGTGAAAAATATAAAGTTTCAAGATCAATTATAACATATTAAATTGATTTTAATTGATAAATCATCTTTATTTAAAAACAGCAATAAGCATTCACCAATAGTACACATAATATTTTTTAAAAAATCAACAGAAAAATCAATTATTGAATATTCACGAGATAATTGATGCAGATTAAAGTTAACTAAAGATGCGTTAGGGGAGGGTGGGCCACAATGAAACATTGTAAATTCAAAAATAAATAAAATTCTGACAGCTACCACCACCTAGGAGGTGTAAAGAAAACCAAAATGCTTCCCAGAATTCCTAGTTTCATGCTGTTCTATGCTTTTGTTTTGTAGAAGAAAAAAAATAGTTACTGTTTGGACACACTGAAAGTTATTTGGATAATTTCATGCACCTATCATAATCTTGAAAAACTTCAACAGTTAAGATAAGTGTTGTAGTTTATATTGTTACTGACACTTTAATCTTCTATTATTCAGCTATATTATTTTTAACTCATGGTTTATTTTATAATGAAATGAAGCAAAAATCTGTTGTTAGGGCCATAATGAGACAACCTTTTTGGGCCACAATGAGATGTCTCATTATGGTCCAAGCAGCAATAAGCAAGTGTAGAATACTTATCTACTTCTAGTTTTAGTTTACAAAAAAAAAAGAAATTTAACAATAAAAAATAGGCTTGATTTTAAAGTATTTATATTTGAACTAATTATTACAAGTGAACTTTTTATTTTACTACGCAGCTTTATACAAAACAAAACTAGAAACCGGTTAGTTGTTGATAAGGTTTTCAAATATGGTACTTATTTCAAAGCACACTTTATAATTATAATTAATATTTGTATAAAATAATTATATAAGTTAATTATCAATTAATATTTGGCATTTGTTATTTTATTCTTTTTCTGTTTTTCAAATCCTAATGATAATTTATTTTTTGTTTACTGTAGTTAGAATTGTTTCGTATGTAAGAAGAAAAGTTTTAAACATTTAAAATACGCTTTGAGGGGACACAGGACCTTGAACCCATCAAATTTATGGAAAAAAATCATTCTGTATCACGTAGTGCTGTAATTTTCTAATAGCTCTGTCAGAGCTAGATAATGTAGACGCACGCGTGCACGCCGTGCGTGGATACATCCGCTGAGGTGCGGATACCTTCGCCGCGGATTCGCAATTTATAAACTTTTTTCTACGTACGTACGGGCGTAAGTGCCGCGATGCTTACGTCCGAAAATACGGTATAGTTTTGGAATCCATGTGTGCATGTGTATTAAGGGACTAAAGTCAGATGGGGGACTTGCTCCGAGTAGTATCTCTCATCTTCATAAATAACACTTTTACTACTAGATTTATTGCACTTGTTTTTGTCCCCTCCCTCAACAGAGCATTTTCAAGAAGCAGCGAATTGCTAGTTTTTTCTTCATTCTCAGAAATTTAGGTATCCTATTGATTTCTTGACTTGACAGCTTAAGAAAAGAAAGGTCCAACCAATGTATGATCCACAGTGGAGATATAATTCCCAAAAGTATGTGAGCTTACAAATGCTGAGATATCTGCTAGAAGATTAGTTTTAAATTTTTAAAATTTAGCTTAGGTCTTTGCATCTATACGCTCACTTAATTGACATGAAAATTAGTTCCTTGTAACCTCAAAGCATATTCCTGCAAGTATTTATTTCTAATGATTAAGCATGTTTTTTTTTTTTTTGGAATCCGGACAAAAAGTTTTCTTTTTTTTTTTAAATTTTTTTTACGTGATAGACAATGATTAGCTTGCAGATACTTTTGAGTTGCGTGCGCAGAAACTTTATATTTTTATCTGATTCTGAGCTCTGTACTGAATTCAGTTTCTTTGATAAACTAGCTAAAGGGGCATTCCACGGTATTTTTGACATTATGTAGAGTCTGTAACGTGACCTTTTTTGCCATAACTTTTTAATTTACTGTTTGATTTGCAAGTTATTTTAATTTGAGCTGGTGTGTTGGTAGGAACAGATCAAAATAAAATAATATGCTAATCAAACAGTAAATTAAAAAGTTATGGAAAAAAAGGTCACGTTACGGACTCTACATAAATGTCAAAAATACCGTGGAATGCCACTAAAGGTACTTATTTTGCAAACTTTAGGTAAAAATACAGAGATTATACAGCTGTCCCATTGTGGCCCTACTTAATGTCTCATTGTGGCCCAGTGATGGGCCACAATCAGACACTTTTCATCGAATTTATAAAGCCTCATAACTTTTTTTCTTCTAAATGAGCTAAATTTGGTGCAATATATACTATAATATGATACCTTTGATATAATCAAGTATGTTTCTATGCTTTAAAACTCACCAATATACAAAAAATGAAAAATATGTGTTTTTTGTCTCATTGTGGTCCACCCTCCCCTAAATGAAATCTGGGGATATAAAAGTGCTACTTCTTGAGCTTTGGAAGCACTTTTATTGGACTGGGTTTTGGAAGGATAAATGCAAAGTTACATCAATATTTGTTAGAGGGGAAAAGCTATTTTTTTCTTCATTGCGTTGCATGAAACAACTTCAAAAAAGAAAAGAATCCTGTTACACTAATGCAATACAATTTAAAGAAAAAGTGCAATAAAATTGACAGCTTTAAGTTAGCATATTGTGTTCTAAAATCAAAATAAGATAATCTTAAGTAAAAGTATATTCTTGTATTCCTGTAATCAATCATTTGTTTTATTTCGGTTCTATGCAGAATGCTTGTTCAGCAAAAAAAAAAAATAATGATAATAATAATAATACAGGAACTTTATTATAGCATGTACTGCATTTTTAGTAAAATTAATTTAGCATAATTTTTGTTAAATAATTATAATTTTTTTTTTTTTTTTTTTTTTGCCCTAAGTTTTTATTATTATTATTTTGAAATGTGTGTAACAGGAAATGAAATGAATGTATAATATACAAATGCTTAGAATATTGTTTATAATTATTGAGATTTAAGAGAAAAAAAGTTTTAAATTATGTGGGGTAGGTTGGTCCGGTCTAACGTGCCCCACAAAGAGTGACCAACCTACCCCACGTTCTTGGCCTGAAAAATTGGTCATATTTTTTTTCTTTTTGACAAATTATGAGAAAATTTCCAACTATTATGAACTAAAGGACCTTACTTTAAGAAAGGAGTTCAATTTTTTTTTACCTGCAATCTTGATGAAAACCATTAAAAAAAATAAAGTTAGTTTTCTGAAAATTACTCAGGACTACTGAATTAACACTTTCTGGAATAAAATTTGCTAAATATAATTGTACCATGTGATTTCATTATAGGATTTGTAGGACCATAGGTGCTATTTGTTGGTAATAAAATAAAATAAAAAATATCAATAGTACTAAAATAATTGAGACCGTTCCAACGTACCCCATCTCCCCCTAAGCCCCTTCCTTTGTGTCAGGGGATAAAAATCAGATTTGGAGAAATTTTTTTAATTTTTAATACTTCATCTCTTGAAGGCTTGTAAAAGTTTTCAAAAATAATTTTTGCTTTATTATTTCCAAAATAGAAAAAATATATTAAGGGAGAAATCGGCAGTTAGCTTCGAAAATTTCAACAAAAAACACAATGTTTCAGTTATAAATGTTCAACTTTTGAGAGACATTTCTATGTTAATAAGTTTTTAATCGGTCATAACCTCTGAAGAGTAGAGAAATCTGAAATTTAATCACTTGTTCTTACCTCTACTGCGAATTGGAACGAACTTGAAACTGAAGCCATGAAATGAACATTAAAGTTAGGTAAAATAAATAGATGTCATTAAAAACTAGTTTTCGGAAAATATAGAACAGAAAAAAAATTTGAATTGTTCAAAACATCCAACTAAGGCTAAAATATGAAGTAAAATCAAACTTCGTACTCCGCGCGTTCAAAAAATAATAGCAACAATCAGTAATAGTAGTAGTTGCTTGTGGTAATCAAACAACTGGGGTGCGTTCGACGAACCTCACCGGTTAACCAGTAAGTAACTGGTTACTTACCGCAGCGTTCTATGATCAACCGGTTACCTCACTGGTTACCATTCTAAGCAGTTGATTGGTTGATTGGAGCACGTGATCATTAGTTGTCACGTGATTAACTAACCGGTCGCTCTCGGTCGTGCTAATCGAACGCAACCCTGTTTTTATTACTATTATTATTACTATCATTCTTTTAGAGACTTGCATCTTTTTCTTCATTTAGTTGAAAAAAAAATATTCGCACTTTTCAAGCTACAATTAAACTAGGGGATCACACTCATAGAAAATAACCCTTGACAAAATTATTACTATTTTAGAAGGAAATTCAGTTCCTATAACTGTCACTGTTGGAAACGGAAACATTTCTGTTTTTGATCGAAAATTTCCGTGGTGTTTTGCGATCGTTTAATAAGCATCCGTACAGTTAGTGTATGTGTTTATTGTAGATAAAATCGTTAGATTTTTTTTCTTTCTATTCATTAAACTGATTAGAAGTCGTTTTGAAACGGAGTAAACAATTTCAATGTTGCATAATATGTATTCATTATAGATTTCTCGTGGTTTTTATTATTAATTTTTGTGAATAGTTGGTAAGTAAATGTATTGACATTTAATGTTTGCTTAAACTCTCCCCACAACTAATGAGTCATTATTCTGATTTCATCATCAAAAGCTTAGCTATTATTCCATCGGATGTTGCTTTTAATTCCTATTTCTTTGTAAAAATCGACAATTAATCTGTCGATTTAAAAGTCCGAGCAACTTTAATCATTTGAGTGAAGTTGCTTTGGTTGTTAATTATGTGAAGGATGCTTTCCTAGACCCCTCGAGAAAGTCAAACATTCACATTGGGGAAAAGGGTACCTATGTATACAAATAATATTTTATATACATACATAATTATTTTAAGACATTTGTAACCCCCCCCCCCAACTGTTTTTTAACCAATGTTTTCCCATGTACAGTAACCCCTCTTAACGAACACCCCTCTTATGCGGACAATTTTTAATTCCTTCAATTCCAAGGCAAATAACCTTAGCAAACCCCTGTCCAGCTGACCCCCTCTATTGCGGACAAAAATAAATTGTCCCCTTAGTGCCCGCATTGGAGGGTTTTTACTATATTATACCTATACTTGTGGAAAGAAAACTAAATTTTACTGTACTTTAAAAGAATCTGTTTTTCAACATAAAATACTGTTATGATACAGAAAAATTATTAATGGGAGAGAGAGAGAGGCACTTTATGTTGTGCAATCAGATCGTTCTACTAATATATTCCCAAGTACCAGGCACCTGCGGTGGTCCAAGCAAGTGACCCCAAGCAGATGTGATGTCCAATTGTTTTCATATTATTACTTGATATTTTTAAAGGCTCTTAAAGGATATTTTTGCAGGCTGTCCAACTATACAAACTTAAGACACTACAATGAATTTTTCATGCTGAAGAGTGATTTATGGTTTCAAAAGAATGTCTTTTAAAACTTCATCTTTCACTCTCCTTAAAGCTGGTGTAAACAATGAAAAATGATATAATTTGAAAATCATGAGTGTTGCTAGCTAAAACATGCAATTTTTTTTAACTAGTTAATTTAGGCAATTCCAGCTTCGATGCTTTGTGAAAATCTGAGTTTGGGATATTTTTTTTACAGGATTTTCAACCTTACCAAACTCAAGAAGAGAGAATAATTCTTAAGGTAGAAAAAGCCATTTTGAATGTAGGAATGGGTTTTTAATTACTATTTCTGTTAATTATATTTGTTTTCAAAAAATAATATTTTGATCAAGGCACTGTTTGAATGAAAAAATAACTT
The DNA here is from genome assembly GCF_026930045.1 of Uloborus diversus. Classification (NCBI taxonomy): domain Eukaryota; kingdom Metazoa; phylum Arthropoda; class Arachnida; order Araneae; family Uloboridae; genus Uloborus; species Uloborus diversus. The sequence continues at coordinate 181,282,188 of NC_072731.1, read as the reverse complement.
TTTACTTGGTTCATCTGTTCAGGAGCTACTATGCCACAGACAGACAACCTGCAGATGTCCAATACACTGCTCAACATTGAAAATGCAACACCAAGAAGAAGTGATCAGAAAGTGATGAAATTTCGAAAAAAGACAGAAACAACAAGGAACAATAAATGATCTTAATTTCAAAATAACAGGCAGAATACAGAGCGAGGACGGCTTCGGCTCAGTAGGATGTAGGACCATCGCGGACAGTGATACACGAAGAAACACGCCTAGGCATAGAGTCAATAAGGATGTGGATGGTGTCCAGAGGGATGGCTCTCCATTCCCTTTCAACCATTTGCCGCAGTTCATCTTCTGAACGAGGCAGGGACAGAGTCTGTAAAGGGTGTCCAATCACATCCCACACATGTTCAATTGGTGACAGGTCAGGAGAGTATGGTGGCCAGGGAAGCATTTGTGTGCCTTGGAGAGCATGTTCGCAGATGCGAGCACTGTGTGGTCGGCGTTATCCTTCTGAAAAAATTGCATTAGGTAGCCCTTGTAGGTAAAGGATTCCCACCGGCCGCAGCACATTATCCAAGTATCATTGGGCCGTCATAGTGTCCTGAATACGAACTAGAGGTGATATGGAATTGTACGCAATATCGCCCTAAACCATTATGCCACGTTGTCATGTAATAGGACGTTCCACAGTTACGGCCGGATTAGATCTGTCTCCACGTCGACGCTACACACATATGCGGTGACTATCACTGGATAAACAGAAGCAGGATTTATCTGAGAACACGACATTTTGCCATTCTGTCATCCACGTCGCTCTAGTCTGGCACCATCCTAAACGTTGCTGTCTATGTTGTGGGGTCAATGGCAGTCTTCTTAGCGGATGCCATGATTGCAGACCATGTGCGACCAAACAACGGGAAATGGTTCTGGTTGACACGGGAACATTCAGGGTATCTTGCACCTGCTGCAGAATCAAGGAACAAGTGAATTGTGGGTCTACTACAGCTTGTCGGTGTATGCATCGATTCACGCGTTCTGACGTCACTCTGGCTGCCCCTGCACCCCTCAATCTTGCCACATTTCGTTGTTTCAACCATCTTCGCCACAGCCTATGCACTGTGCTTGCATCCATGTGGGTATCAGTTGCTATTTGACGTACGGACCAACCTCCTCTTTTCAGTCAGATCACCATACCCCTCGTAAAATCGTCTGTCTGCTGAGAGTGCCTTCCTTGATGGCGGCCTGGCATTCTCTCGTGTAACATGTATCCTCCAATACAAAAACAAAATTTCTTCGATAATTCTCCATTCATAAATAACAACACGAATATTGCCCATTCTGCAAATTCCTTCCCTTATATCTTACTTCACGTGCGTCGGAGATCTGCGCATTTTACATCATTTACATAACTCAGTGATGTATGTCGACTGTAAAATTTGCATAAATTTCTGAACACTCCTTCTCAGTGTCACATTTTCAATGTCGAGCAGTGTATATTATCCCCTTCCTTTTTACAAATTGACTTTAGAAATGATACCTTTAATTTAAATGAGAAATAAAAGCACATTCAAATGGAATTTAAAACTATTTATATTTACCTGTGTTTGGGATTCAAATATGTATTGAAATTTAAGAATATTTAAGACCCGTCAACAACATAACGGATACGGATACAGATTTTTTATTTTCTTTCTGATGTTTGGCACTTCGCTAATTTATATCAGTGCCTTTTGAAATGAATAATGAATAAATATATGAATGTGTCTAAAGAAAACTAACAAAGCTCTATTACTGCAATTTTTTTGCAGTAATCTATATCTTTGTGCTTTAGTTACGTTGGTTTTCTCAGCACAAAGGTATTTATTTATTTCTGATATGAATGATGATTCACTGTAAGTTTCAATTTCTGTTAAATTTATTAAACTTTATTTTACAGATGGTGATAAGTATGGGAAATATGGGTTGCTGTTTTAGTTGTTTTAATACTAATGAAAATAAATCTCAGGTGTGTGATTTTTCCATTTCCTTGCTTTGCATAATTAATTCATGCATATCTTTTTAAACAATTTCAAGTTTGATTATAAATTTTGGTGATTTGTATCAGTAGGTGTGTAACATATAGATAATTTGGACTCTAAGAACTGGTAAACCAATTTTCTGAAAAGCAAAATGAGCTTAATTTATTTTCCCAAATATGAAATTTTATATTTTCAACAATAAGTTACATTTAATGAGCGAGGCAAAATTATTATGGACCAAATTGTTTGTGATAAAGAAATTTGTTGTTTTACTTTAAATTTACTGACTGTAGAATATTGTTTAATTCCTCCTGTTGAATTAACTTATAAAAATACATTATTTCTGTGTATATTTGGCAATATTTTGACAATATATCTAACTTTTTTTTATTACTTTCTTCTATATCTAATACATAGAAGAAAGTATTGGATTCGTGCAAATTTTCGAATTTTGACGGATTCGAACGTTTTAAGGTGTGCTGAGTCCATTTCGACTATTTTTGGAAAATGTCTGTCTGTCTGTGTGTGTGTGTGTGTGTGTGTATGTGTGTGTGTATGTGTGTCACGTCTGTGTGTGACCAGTTTTTTGTGGCCGCTCTACAGCAAAAACTACCGCATGAAATCGAACGAAACTTGGTACACATATGTGCCCCTATGTGAACTTGTGCCCATTGGTTTTTGGCGCGAATTCCTCCAAGGGGGGTGGAGCAATGGGACGTTTTTTGAGTTACGCGTGATTGCTATTCCTCAGGAAGTAACTGGCGGAATCAAACAAAATTTGGTCCGTATGTTGCCATTAACAGGAACAGGTGCTGATTCAATTTTGGTGTCAATAACTCAAACGGGGGTTGACCTATAGAACGTTTTTTGTAGTCAATTGTGACTGCTGTATCTCAAGAAATAATGAACGGAATGAAAGAAAAATTTATCGGCAAGTAGCCCTTAGTAGGTATAAGAGCTGATTTTATTTTGGTGTCAACAGCTAAAAGGGGGTAGCGCAATCGCCCGTTCTTTTTTTCCATTGTGAGTGCCCTATCTCAAGAAGTAATGCTACGTTCTGATTGAAATTTGGAATATATGTGAATCCATATGTAAACAGGCTTTGGTTCAATTTTGGCGCCAATCGCGCCAAGAGGTGCTGATTTATTTTTATTATCATTATTTTTTAGCGAATAAAAATAGTTTTATTAATGCAACAATAAGAAAGATAAATCGTAATAGATTGTCGTCTGCGTATTTCTCGTGATTTTAATTGTATGGAAATGATCGGAAATATTATCTCAATGATTTAAAATTTTTAACTGTTGCCATCTTATGTTTGTTAACAAATAAAATATTTGTAATTAATTCAAGCAAGGCTTTTAAAATAACTTTCAATTTTCGCTCTTTGCTTTGCTTTTGCAATAATTCAGACATTGGGATAGTGGTCAAGTTTTTGCATGTGTAATTTCGTTTTTGTTGGGAATATTGCTTCCTCGTCAAGCATGGGGAGGGATCAGAAAAAAAAAAGAAAAATATAGAAGAAAGTTTCGTGATGGCCACAACATACTAGTTATTAATATAATTTAAAACCTAGTTTAAAAGAATTAGTTTTTGAATGAAAATTTAAGTTGCATTTTTTTTTCAACAAAAGTAAATGGTATGCATAACTTTTTTTCACAAAAATAAGGTAAATACATTTTTTTTTTTTTTTTTTTGCAAAACTAGAACCTCAGTACAGATTGTTCTCACAAATTGGAAGAAAGATACAAATCCTGAATTTGTCCCCTTCTCCAAAAGAGCCAAATAAGCTAACTGTTAGTGGGGTAGCCCTAGAAAAAAAGATGGAGAAGGAATTAGTGAAATTCAGATAGTCTTACACAGTGCTTCAAATAATCTAATTTATCAAAAGGTAACATATCCATTTTTAAAAAATGTTCAGGAGGTGCAAAAAAGGAATTAAGACTAACTGCAAAATCATTTTATCCTATTTCCTGGGTGTATAATTGAGTACAAGAATTTTCAAATAAAAAAATCAAGGAGATATTGCCATTTTAATTTTTTGTCTGTGTCTTTTTGTTTGAAAAACTAGGTGATGAATAAAGGCCTGATTATTGATAGTGACAATTTCACCAAAATCCCAACATATAAGCACCTAATTAAATTCTCATATCAAAGTTCTTGAACCTAAAATTAGTGAATCAAGTCTCCATGAGCCTTACTGAACATTTAATCAAAACAACTTCGTGAACTCCATTCTTAGTATCAGAAAGTAACAATTTTCCCTAGATTTATACTTTGCAGGTGTTCATGGCCGGACTTTTTCATAAAATGCAGGGGATATGGTAGATTGGAATGAAGGTAAAAGGTAATAAAAACAAGACTAGCCCTGAGCACTGTGCCCAAAATATTTTATTTTGGAAAATTCGAAGATAAAATGAAAAAAAAAAAATGTTTTTTAAATGGTGAAACTCTCAATTCTGGAAAAATTATAAGGGTATTAAAAGGTAGACGACTTTTGTTGAGTTCAAAGTGCTAAAAATCAGCTTGTGATCAAACTAGACATGCTTGTCAATAAGATAAATAAATACCTTTGTGCTGAACAGTAAAGTAAGAAAAAACGTCAGAAAAGCACAAATTCGCAGATTTTGCATATCTGCAAATTTGTGCTTTTCTGACGTTTTTTTCTTACTTTAATGCTTGTCAATGTCTTCTTCATCAAGACAGTTACATTCTCCATTGATTTCATAGTTTTCATGGCCGTCAGTAGCATCCATTGCCTGGCCGTCGTTGCCACGGAAGAGAGTGAGTTTTGACCAAGATAATCCAGGCAGACCTAGATAAAATTAAAAGCTTTCTGTGAACTCAAATGAGTGCTAAAAAATTTTCTGCCAAAAAATGTGTTACTCCCGAGTCTTATATCATAATGTAAGTTGATTCAAATGTAAAGTTTCAATGATTCAAATGTAAAGTTGAAAGTGAGCAGAGTACTACTGTGCAACCAGAATGTTTTTCCAATTACATTTACTGCTTTTATAATATTATTAATTGGGGTACCTCAAAGTTAGAGATCAAAATTTGTTTCTCAGAAAAAAAGTAATGTCACAGAAATTTGTTTTAAAAAGTATCAAAATTTTGTGCAAACTTTTAAAATTTTCTGCGAACAGTGTTCGTATTCTCGTCTGTATTATCTTGGTCTGAATCCAGAGTCATCAATCTAGTCATCTTCATAGTGATTCTTGAGTATGTAGAGAACATCTTTCTTCTGATCTGTAGTCACAGGACGAGTCATTTGTTGTGGGAAATAAAATCTCAGGTAGCTCATCCTCACTCTTTCCTTTTTTTAATATCGAACAGAAGACTTCAAAGTCAGATTCAAAATGATAATGAAACATGATTTGACTCTGCTGGATATTCCTACAACTCGATTGGGATTTTTAAAAATTTCAATCTTTTTCCCATTTCTTATACCGACTATTTTATTATAAAACATCAACTGTTTTATAGGACATACATTCCATTCACCACCAACGCTCTTTACTGCTCCAACCTGGTTATACGACTCCTCGTATTTATCCCGTTTTTTAATTTCTGAAGGTTTCTTTGCAAAATTTTTCCACTCTACCTAAGGCATGGTCAGCATTCAAAGGAGCATAATCTTGTGGGATTTGACACTAGGTTGAGAAACTTTCTTCAGCCAATAGGAGAGAATATGAAGCATTTTTGTTTTCCCCCTACATCATTCATAGAAAAGAGGAAGAGTGTTAACACCACCAAAATCTTGGCTTTGTAGATGGGAAAGTATGCCAGAACCAATCTCCACAGCACCTCTTCCACTTTGTGCTTCTGTCCAAGTGTAGAATGTCCTCTTGAACTAGAGAAGACGCCACAAAACATAAAAAATTCTGTTTGGATTCTATAAGAAGGGTCACCAGTTGGAGTTTTAATAATGGGTGCACTTGCTGCAAATCAAAAACGACTACCTTAGAATTTCCTTAGGATAAGACTTCTATCATCAGCTTGAGTTAATTTAAGAGTAGAGATGAAGAGATACCCAAGAAACACATGCACAAAAAGCAAGCCGAAAACATACTTGTAAATAGCCTGGCTTAATTGATAACAGGTTTGCCAAAGAAGGTTGTGAATACACTATAACAATAGCAAAATTTGTCTTTTCTATTTACCATACCACCATCATCCGGATTTTTTGTCTCTTTCCGAATTCAAAGCTGAAATACCAGGTTGCAATTTGGAGATTTTGAAAGAACTAGGTTTTAGTTCAACATATTCAATTGGGATATGTATCCTTTTGTTTGTCACGATCTGCAAAATATGTTGAGAACGAATTTGTTACCTTTTGATTGAAAAGCCCAACTTTACCCTTCAATAAATTAGGATTTGTTAGGTTTGGACTAGAGACTAGAGGGTTCGATTAAGACCACCTGAAAAATATAAAAAATGCCAAAAAACATGTTTTTTTTTTTCAAAAAGTGGATATGTTCCCTTTTGATAAATTACTCCTCAGTTGTTAGTTGTTTTTTACACCTATAAATTTTGTTTTGACAACTACAATTTCAAACCCATTCGTCATTTTGATACCTAACTTTTTGCTTCTCAACTCATTGTCCAGCTGCCAATTTCAGAAGATTGGTTTTCAAACAAAGGGGACAACAAAATTTTTGTGCACAAGTGAAAGGTCACTGTACTTGATGTTATGATAAATACTAATTCTTTACATTCAAATAGATCGCAATTAAAGTCCCAAGTTAAAAATTCTGGGAATAAAATGCAAAAATATGCTTAGATATGTCACACTTGTATAAATAGATTGAGCACTACAGTGAAATCCTGTCAGCTGTCCTAATTTGTAGACCCTCTGGAGACTATGCAGTGGTTGATTTACAGATGTAGGGCCTCACTTTTTGTTAGTCGATCCCTGACAGAATTTCACTGAAGTGCTCAATCCATTTGTACAAGTGTGACATATCTAAGCATATTTTGCATTTTATTCCCGGAATTTTTAACTTGGGACTTTAATTGTGATGTATTTGAATGTAAAGAAATAGTATTTATCATAACATCAAGTACAGTGACCTCTCACTTATACGCGAACAAAGGGGACAACAAAATTTTCTCGCATAAGTGAGATTTGTGCATAAGTGAAAAAGAATTAAATGCATTAAGTTAACACCAGTTATAGTAATACAAATAGTACACTACTAATATTAAAGAATAAATACGCACATAATTTCCATTTATGCATTGTAATTTAATAAAAATAAAATTTGAGGTTGTACGTTTTGCCATTTTTTATACACTGTACAGTACATAAGCGAATTCCCGCATAACCAAAAAAAATTCGCGTGATCAGAGCTATAGTCTCCGAGGATGCAGAAGATCCTCGATAGGCTATGTCGGTGTTTACCGCTTGACCACGACTTTTAGTGACATCAAACTTTTGTATGTAACCCGTTCTCCTCTCTCAATGTCAATCACAAGACTAATTCCACGCCCAATTGCATACTTGTGCGAAAAAGAATGCGTTCTTGAAGAATCCGAACAATGGAATAAAGGTGTGTAAATGCATTCCAAGAGACTGAACAAGAAGGGTAAAAATCTTCTGAAAAGCAAATCGTAAATACGTGATTTAACTATAACTTGAAAAATTTTTATTGCGCATAAGTGAAAGGTGCATTTTAGGTTTCGCTTATAAATGAACATTTTCCTATATCGCTGGCCGGGCCTGTGAGAAAAAAGTGCATAAATGAAAAACAGGTATAACAGAGGTCGCATATAAGTGAGAGATCACTGTACCATCTTTTTAACAAAGATTTTTGTACTTGAAAAATTGATTTGTACGTTATCAAATCATTGTTTTCTAAGTACATGAAAACTTTATAGAAAATTGATACTTAATATTATGATACATAATGGTTCCTTATATTCGAATGTATTAAAATTAAAAGCTAAAGTTTGCAATTCCGGGAATGAAATGCAAATATTATACGTAAAAGTAATTTATGCAAATGAATTGAGCATGTGATTATTTTAAAAATATTTTCTTGCCAATTGAATGAGTTTTGAACCACCCTGTTTATATATTCTAAAAATTTTATTATTTTGTAGCAGTCAGGAGAACCAAATGAACGTACCACACTCTTAGGAAATCCTGTTAGCAATAATTCAAGCAGGCCTTTATTTAGGTAAGCTATACAATTATTTTTCCTCCTTTTTTCCCTCAGTTTTATTAATTTTTTTTTACAATTTTTATCACTTTTATTCCATTTTTCGTATGCTGGGAGAACATTTGAATCGATAATTTCAGAAAGGGTGTAGGTCTTATCAAAATTAATAGATTTAACACATTTTATGAAATTATCCGTTAATCTGTAGTATTGTGATTATCATGCTGTCACTTTAAGTTATTTAAATTATGAACACATTTATGTTTCTCTGTTCCCCTTTTAGACCAAAATTGGACTTTCAGTGGTGATCTACCGGAAATATTCAGTTTTTCTTTGATGTTCGTAGTATGTGAAGTGAAAAATTAAGTTAACTGTTCCTATGTAAATTCTCCACTTGACTTTTTTAAATGATATTTTAATCATATAATATATATATTTTGAGCAAATGTGTTAATATTTGAAAATTGTGTAACCAAAGGTGCAATAAATAAATTAAAATTATTTAATTCAGGTAAGTCCAGCTTCTGTTGTTGGAAAGTGTCAGACCCCTCTCCCCTCACCCTTTTTCTTTCTGACTTTTGTTATGTGAGAAAACCACACATTGCCCTGCTCATCAGCAGAATATGCAATCACAAAGTGTGGAGGCATGGAAGTTCTCCCCAAGAAATTTTTAGGATATCAAGTACCAAAAACGTGGCTTAGGTTATCTTTGAGCAGATTAAAGAGGGATCGTGACTAGTGATGCGATAGGGACGATCGCCTCTCCCTTGAGGGACCTTGCACTGGCAATTTTCCTCAATTGAAATTCTAAAACGCAAATGTAAACCTTTTCGGTGAAAGATAAAAAAAGGAAATGGGTTCAAATCTCCCTCTCAGAAACTTCGAAATTAAAGTTACGAAATGGCAATTTTAGACTATCTTCCATGATGTTAGGGGAAAGGGGTTTTTAAGCATGCCAACAGAAATATTATGAAATTGAAGTTTCTAAAGCACAATATTAGAATACCCCTTTCTACCTAAAATTAAAGAAATAGGTTCAGTGACTTCCTCGGCTAAATCTCTATGTTTTAGTTGTTTCCGGTAAAAATGCTGTGGCAGCCTCCCCCCCTTGCCCCCCAAAAAAGGATAAGTTAAAAATTCAACTGCCCCCTCTTTAAAGCCTTTCTAGATCTGCCTTTACATACAATCTCAAACTTTTGCCTACACTGTACTGATTTTGTTTGAATCTTTTATTTGTACTTAATGTTTAATTATTTGTACTTTTAATAATGAAACACTTTTTTAAACACTAACTCTACAGTGGTATAATTTTTTACATCTTCATGCGCACATAAGCGTGTTAAATGCTCAGTAAACTTTATCATTTTATGTTACAAACCATATTCAAGGTTTTAGGTAATGTATCCTCTTTTAGTAATTACTAAGTTCATGCTAAAATGGCTGTATCTCTTTTTAGTCAAGACTTCTCAGATGTGGTTTCTGGTCAATTAGGAGATGAGCAAGCTGCCCTAAATAAAATATTGCACCAAACAGCAGTGTAAGATATGTTTGTTTATTTTAATCATTTATTTGTTTGATTAACATTAGTTTGCTAACCAACGAACCACACAAATAGTATAATAATGAGAAAATTTTAAATAGGTTAGACATATTTTTGATACAAAAGTTATTTGCCCTCAACCGTTCGTTATTGAAATATAAGGTCTTTGAAGTCTTGTAAGTTAGTAAGGCTTCATTTTTAGTATGCTGTTCAGTTTTGATCTCCTTATCTCAGGAAAGATAATTCAGTATTGCAAAGGGTTCAAAGACGAGCTATTAGACTAGTAAGGGAACTTTTAGATTTAGATTATGGTATTAGGCTTAACATGTATAGCCTGGATTAAAGGAGAGTCAGAGCGACATGATTCAGTTGTTAAAAATTATCAAAATGAAAGATGTTAACCCTAACAGGGGAGATGAAAAGTAGGATGTAACGGGACGTGAGGTTTCAGAGACCGCTCAATTTACAATTTTTTCAAAAATTGTGTAATTAAGCTACATTGCTGTAATTTCCCTTAGATGTTCTTTGAAGTTTAATTAGCATGGGGAAAAAATATTTCTGAATTTTGCATCAAAAAAAAACTTTTTCCGAGGAAATGTTGTTAGAGTCTTAAGATGTTTCGAGAAAATCATATGCTGCAGTAAAGAAGTAACTACTCGTAATAGAAATGATTCTATTATTTATTAATGATTTCATTTTAGTTCTTTAATATATACAGAATATTTTAGTACCAGAAAATTGATTGTATCAGGTTACGGGAAAATTTTGACAGCCCTTTAACTATTAGTATTTTGCATCGTATTTTGAGGAATAATTCAGCCCCCTACATTACGCAATGATGTTCCCTAGAACATCATTGCATAACGCTTGTGGGCATTTCAAACATTTCTCAACCTCATCTAGAATATTTTACAGCTCTTCCGCATAAAGCAGATAAGAAAAATGCACCTATATTCGCAGTTCTAGCATTAAGAGCCATGTCTGCTACTGCCGAAAATTGTAACACTGAAGTGCAATGCAATTTCATTGCTTCTAAAGAATGCAATGAAATTTAAACCAGATGCACTTGCCTAGAGATACTGATAAGCAAGGGTGGTGTTCAAGGTTACAAAACAATTAGCTATTGGGAAAACCATTCAATCAGAATGAAAATGAAATATTGTTGATCGGATGAAATTTTGAGTGGTCTGTGAGACCCCACCTCCTCTGTTAAGGGTTAATGAATTAAATTTTTGCTCAGAAAGCAGGACGAAAGGTCATTGTTTTAAGCTATTCAAATCTCAGGCTAATCTGGAAATTAGAAAAAATCACTACTTTAGTAGGGTCATGGGCACTTGGAATAGCTTACAGGAAAAGACTGTAATGAGCAAGAGGGTGGGTAGCTTTAGGAGGGCCATTGATCTTTATTGGGGACTGATAAACTGACTAGGACCAGCCTTACTGGTCCCAGTGCCTGTTGCTGGTTGTTGCATTTGTCTACCGAAATAAGAAAAGTGGCAAATTTAAAGACTTGTAGAACGAGCTGATGTGTGCATCACATGACTTCCTTTTACACCAATTTAATGCTATTTCCCTATTATTGCATTTTTAATGGGATTCTCTCTCTAACTCTTTAAATATCACTAGCAATGGCCACATTGAAAGCAGATTTAAAAAAAAAAAAATCGCCAAATTTTTCGCCAAGTTGGCGACAAAACTTGGCAACCAAAAGACTGGCGATATATCGCCAAGTGACCGCCAAATTATAACACCACTTGAGTTTGCATCGAAATTAACAATGATTTCCCCCCAAAAAGGTGCAAAAGACCCCTTTAGAAACACCCGAATGCAACCAAAATAGGAGGTGCACAACTAGACCCCACTACGAGTCTATGTACCAAATTTCAACTTTCTAGGACATACCATTTTTGAGTTATGCGAGATACATACGCACATACACACATACGCACATACATACAGACGTCACGAGAAAAGTCGTTGTAATTACCTCGGTGATGGTCAAAATGGATATTTCGCGTGTCTATACATTCTTAGGCACTTTTCCGCATGTGGTCGAATCGAAAAAAAACTCAACATTCATTTGGGGGTGAGCAAAATGGAAATTAAGGGCGATTTTTGAGTGAAAATTTTTTCGCGAATACAATACTTCCTTTTTTGTAAAAGGAAGTAAAAATTGATCATGCAATTTCACTGTCTACATCCATCTCCGTATGTCTTCCAATACTGAAACTCGCTTAATTTGGCGACTTTTCTTAACATTTTGACAGAAATTGAGACTTTATGTTTTGATGACAGGCACACTAGAGGAAAAAAAATATGTGTTCAGAAACATATTTTACAATGCTCTTTCCCTTGCTACTTATTAAAAAAGGTATCATTAATACACTATCATGTGATTTCCTGTTAAGTAAGGTATATCGTCGCTTTAGAGCAACACTAAGACATCTAATCCCAGAAATAACACTAAGATATCCTACTATTGCTCTGAGGCGCCAATATAGAGAAAAAATAAGTTGTCTAATTGAAAACAAAATATAGTTCTGCATTGGAAATGAATCAGCATTCTTCAGCTGATTAAATTTGAATTTATTTTATTTTTCCACCTTAGTTCAAAGCTTTGAAAAGCAGAATAGTATTTCACAGTAAAAAATTGTTCCACATTGTTTTTGAAAACGCAGCTGCAAAGCAAATCATTAAGTGCAGGAAAATGCTCTGTTATGAAGCCTATTTATTTGAATGATAGTTAAATAGTATTATTTGAATCTAAATACTCAATTTAAATGTAACTTTTTCTGATGTACAAATATATTAATTGAGCATTACTGACATTACTTTACTGAATATTACTTTATAAATTTGAAATTATCTGTATAACGCCAAAATCTTCTTAGTGCAAAACCTCTGGTCTCAAATTATGCATTAGAGTAGATGCTGGTTAATTGAATCCACCACTTTAATGAATCAAATTGTCGAAAACAGAACGAAATCCAACTTTATTACCATTACGCTTAATGGAATCAAAGTTGTTTTGAATAAACATGATTCACAAAGTGGCAGCCACTGTATAAAGGTCTTCTACTTAAGTGATAATCAGAGTAACATGTTATGTTTTATTTTGCAGTAAGTTACCACCCCAAGCCACGACTAAGGCAGAACTACATAAAATACACTGCCAGCTCAGTTATTCCATCAGAGAACTGCAGTTTCGAAACTGTAGTCCTCAGATGGAATAACTGAGCTGGCCGTGTATTTTATGCATATTATGTTTTAATTGATGAATGTTGTATTTATCTAACATACAATCACAAACCCAATTTGCCTAAAGTATCATTTGTAAATAACAATTTTTTCAAGACAAATTTAATAAATTTACATTTTATTTTACATCTGAGTGTTTTCTTTTGCATTAAAATTGCTTTGAATATGATGATAATTAAGTAACAGTTTGAACTAGCTTTGTGCTATGGTACTATGTTATAACTTTCATTTATTGTGTGAAAAAATATTATCAATTTTTATCGAGTTTTTAAATTTGTTTATTGTTTCTGTTGTTGACCAGTTTACCAAACATTAAAGTATTTGGTTAAACCGAATATTTGGTGCATGCCTAGTAGGTTGGGTCAAAAAAAGGATATTTTCAAGAAGCAACTCCTAATAGCAAAAAAAAGTTGTGTATTGCCATCCTAAACGTGAGAAAAATAATAAAAAAAATTAATATTTCTGTCTTCAAATCGTACATTGGCCACAAAGTTTGAAAAAAAGGTAAAAAATGGTCAATTTCCAAGTATTTTTAAAAAAATCCAAATGTTCTAAATTTTTGTTCTAATTCTATTTAAATGCTTCCTTTTAATAGTCTTTTAATATATCTTTGATAATATTTGCAATCCTTTCAGGTTTTTAGTTCTCGCATAAGCCGCAAAATTACATAAAATCAACCAAAAATCGACGTTTTTAGCTTATTTTGTATATTGCAGTATTTCTTCTTTTAGATCCCAATTATGTATTTTTTACAGTAAATGTGCACTATACACCTCTTTGCTGGAACTGCAATTGTATTCTGTTGCATTAACAACCCAGGGAGCTTTTTTTTTAAATTTTTTGTAACTTTACTTTCAGTTGTTTGTTGAAAGTAAGCTTTCACCCTCATCCTCATTCATTTTTGTTGTTTAATAATTGGAAAATTGTGCGGTTATAGATGTAAGATTCATTTACAAAAACAATTTTCAAACCAACTATTTTTTAATTAAAACAGGTACATAAGCATTTTGATTAAATTGATAAACCAACTTTGTGCTTTATTTACAGTTTTTTCAATTTAATCATACAGTGCTGGCAAAAAAAAAAATCTTCGCATTTAGTTGGCAATTAAAAACTTAACCTGCAAACTTCTTGTCCTGATTTTATTTGGCATGCTCCCTAGTTATTTGGTCAAATACTGAATATTCGTCCAGACTGCAGTCGAATATTTGGTATTCAGCCGATTCACAAGGGAACATGCCAAGTAAAAGCATGACAGGAAAAAGTTATGTAAAATTTTTAATTGCAAACCAAATGTAAAGAATTTTTTTTTTTTCCAGCACTGTACGAACTTTGTAGAATGTATTTTTATATTTTCGTGAAAATATCTCTTATACCCACAGAGATATAGGCATTTCTTTTAAAAATGCAAATTTTATTTTAAGGTTTTCGGCTCATAGCATGCAGAGTTTTCCGTCAATGGTTACTAAACTTCCAGAATACTTGACAGCATACAAGAGAAACATAATAATAAAATTTGAAATTAAAATACTGAATATTTGTTGAAATATGAACATTTAAAGCAGTTGAGTTTTCACTGTGTATGCGCGAAAGATATCAATTTATAACCTTCATAATCCAAAGCCCAGATAGATTCTACACCTCGCGATAAAATTCCAGCTCGATATCTTTAAAATTCAAAAAGTTATTAGCGATCTAATTGGCCGAATTTCAATAATTCCTGGATAGGCGACAAGGCGTAAAAGGTCGTTCGCAAACTGGTAACACTTGCCTGCCGTCATTCAGTGTGATTCGTGATAAAAACAGATTATTTGCAAACGATCCCTCACGAGTCGTCGCCTATCTAAGAAGTATTGAAATTCGGCTCATTAGATCGTGGATAACTTTTTTAATTTTTAAGATATCGAGCTGGAATTTTATCACGAGGTGTAGGATTTATCTAAGCTTTAGATTATGAAGGTTATAAATTGATATCTTTCGCAGATGCCCACTGAAAAATCAACTGCTTCAGACGTTCATATTTCATCAAATTTTTCATATTTTAACTTCAAATTTTATTATTACCTGTCTCTTGTATGCTGTCAAATATTCTGAAAGTTTAGTAACTGTTGACGGAAAACTCTGCGTGCTATAAGCTGAAAACCTTAAAATAAAATTTGCATTTTTGAAAGAAATGCTTATATCTCCGTGGGTATTAGAAATATTTTCTCGAAAATATAAAAATACATTCTACATAGTTTGTGCAGTGCTGGCAAAAAAATCTTTTCATTTGGTTAGCAATTAAAAATTTTGCATAACTTTTTCTTGTCTTGATCTCACTTGGCATGCTCCTTTGTGAATTGGCC
Source organism: Uloborus diversus (assembly GCF_026930045.1). Taxonomy (NCBI): domain Eukaryota; kingdom Metazoa; phylum Arthropoda; class Arachnida; order Araneae; family Uloboridae; genus Uloborus; species Uloborus diversus. The sequence continues at coordinate 181,266,872 of NC_072731.1, read as the reverse complement.
GAATACCAAATATTTGGCCACAATCTGGACGAATATTTGGTATTCGACCAAATAACTAGGGAGCATGCTATATAAAATCATAAAAAGAAGTTTGCATATAAAGTTTTTAATTGCCAACCAAGTGTGAAATCTTTTTTTGCCGTCACTGTATTGTAGCACAAAGCTTATTTCATCATTTTTCATTTACAGAAGAAAAAACTGGTGTAAAAATTTTAGATGTTTTGGTGATGGACACCTTTAAAAATGACTCATAAATGAAGGTGAAAAAGCATTTTATTTTTTATACATTCAATCAGGACTTGTAAAAATCGACAAACCTATATAGATGTGTAAGTAAGAGATCGTTGTAATAAAACATCTGCCCTTTGCTAAGATTCATTACATACTCAATAGAATGATTACAAACCAGAGAAAAACATATATTTAAATTATAAAACTCAGTGTGCTCGAAATTTTTTCAATTAAGTAAATGTTTTTTGTCGTAGTGAATTCTGTTCCTTCAGAACAGTTATTTATAGTCTTTTGATCATCATTTTCATGTATATATGTTATTTTCAGTGATATCATAGATGTATCGGCTATTCCTACTCACATTGAGCAAAAAGATTTCATTGATCGCTCCAAACTTTACCAGAAGAAAATTCTTACCCTACACTTATTTCATCGGAAAAATGACAAGCATTTGCTCAAGGACCTTCCGATGCCTGAGAAAATTTTGTCAGAGCCTCCACTTCTTTTAGCAGATTTTAGAATGGTAATTAAGTTACTTATTTAATTTTTTATCATGAAATGATCAAATTTGATGGTAATTTAAAAATTAATAAACAAGAGTGCAAAAATCCTTGAAAACTATGTATGTTCAACAATTTGAAATTTTTGCAATGTAAAAATGATTTTTATTAGTTAATATATATAAACTAGCTTTATATTTCAAATATTAGGTAGCCTTCATTACCTTACTTTTGCTTAGATATTACCTCATGAAAAAAATATATGCTAAGGACACTTACCAACTATCAATTCAGATCAGCAACTTAAAGTTTCTTCTGCTGTAATTATAAACTATCTTTTATATAGCAAGTAAATTTATAAAAGTAATGAAACAACGTTAAAAAGTATAAATAAAAGATTGGAAAGTTTAAAATGCAAACATGTTTCAGAGGCAATAGCCTCCTTTCTCAGTGCAAAGCATGCAGATGGGATGGAACACAGTCACGGGAGAGTTTAAATACAAAAGGGGGGGGGGGCATTCAGATCTCAGGGAGTGCTGAGACATGAAATGATGCATCAGAATATGTAAATTTGAACCCATCGATTAAAATTGGAGAGATATTCGGAACTGCAATAACTCATTGCGAAGATTATTTAAATTTTTGTGAACATGAAGGCTTCTAGAAAATCTAATTCCCCTACATTTGTAGGTCTGTAAATAATCTTGGCCTCGAAAAATCAGTGTCCCAACAATGTTTGGCAATCAAAAATTTGTTCAGTTCCTGTTTCTTAAGGTGGTTTTAATGTTCCTTTAAACGAAACTTAAGTGATTGCCTTGTCCGTCCCACGTATACAATTTTACATTGCCAATTAATGTGATAGGTGCCCCACTGATCGAGTGGTTGGATTGGGTCTTTCAGTTTGGAAAAAGAAAGTTTATTTATAGGTCTGTAAATTACACGAAAATCTTGCGCACGACTTGCCAAGAATTCTAAAAATGCAAGAGGATATTTTTGAATAAAACAGTAAAATCACAAAATTTGTAGAAGAAAACCAAGGTTCCCCTTTTCTACTTGCCAAACAAGAGTCGAAAGGCGAAGGGGAGACTAAATAGGCTGAACTGCTGTATGTCTGAGGCCAGTTTTTGTAGTCGGCCATCCAAACAGAAAATCTCTTAAGCCCCTCTCTTTTTTTCTTTCCTTGCAAACAGGAACCGCTTTTGTCGTAGCATGATAAATAATAGTCATTTTGTCTCCTATTCTAAGACTGTGAATTTGTTATTATGTTAAGCTTGCATATACTGTAAAGAAAATGAAAATTTTTTCTGATGTGGATGATATTGCGGAAATTGAAAAAGGACTTAAAAACAAGTTCCAATAAGAATGGTTGACGGAGATAGATCAATGCAATGAAAAGATAAGTGTGTGGTGTAAAAAAATTGATGAAGCTGGTAAATATTTTTGCATTTGCTGCAACACTTCAATAAAATAGATTAGTGAAGGGCTGAAATCCTTACAAAATCATTTGGGTACAGTCAACCACAAACAAGCTTGGGAATCAGTCATCAATTTTCGACTTTTAAATGCACTTTGTCCTGTTGGTGGATGTTTTTACTTTCTTCTATATCTAATATATAGAAGAAAGTATTGGATTCGTGCAAATTTTCGAATTTCGAATTTTGACGGATTCGAACGTTTTGAGGTGTGCTGAGTCCATTTCGACTATTTTTGGAAAATGTCTGTCTGTCTGTGTGTGTGTATGTATGTGTGTGTGTATGTATGTGTGTATGTGTGTGTGTCACGTCTGTGTGTGACCAGTTTCTTGTGGCCGCTCTACAGCAAAAACTACCGCACGAAATCGAACGAAATTTGGTACACATAATGTGAACTTGTGCCCATTGGTTTTTGGCGCGAATTCTTCCAAGGGGGGTGGAGCAATGGGACGTTTTTTGAGTTACGCGTGCTTGCTATTCCTCAGGAAGTAACTGGCGGAATCAAACAAAATTTGGACCATATGTTGCCATTAACAGGAACAGGTGCTGATTCAATTTTGGTGGCAATAACTCAAACGGGGGTTGAGCTATAGAACGTTTTTTGTCGTCAATTGTGACTGCTGTATCTCAAGAAATAATGAACGGAATGAAAGAAAAATTTATCGGCAAGTAGACCTTAGTGGGTATAAGAGCTGATTTTAGTTTGGTGTCAAAAACTGAAAAGGGGGTGGCGCAATCGAATGTTCTTTTTCTTTCATTGTGAGTGCCATTTCTCAAGAAGTAATGCTACGTTCTGGATGAAATTTGGAATAAATGTGAATCTATTTGTAAATAGGCGTTGTTTCAATTTTGGCGGCAATCGCTCCATGGGGGTCTGATTTTTTTTTTTTTTTTTTTGTGTTAATAAAAATAGCTTTATAAATGCAACAATAAGAAAGATAAATTACAATATTCTCGTCTGCTTATTTCACATGATTTTAATTTTCGGGAGATAATCGGAAATGTTATCGCAATGATTTAAAATTAATAACTGTTGCCATTTTATGTTTGTTAACAAATAAAACATCTAATTAATTCAAGCAAGGCTTTTAAAATAACTTTCAAGTCGTTCTTTGCTTTGCTTTTGCGGGAATTCAGGAATTCGGACGGTCGTCAAGTTTTTTTTTTTTTTTTTTGCTGGGAATATTGCATTCTTTTCAAGCATAGGGATTGATCAGAATTCACAAGAAAGATATTTTCCATTTTGAGTGCCCTATCTCAAGAAGTAATGCTAAGTTCTGGTTGAAATTTGGAATATATGTGAATCCATATGTAAACAGGCTCTGGTTCAATTTTGACGCCGATCGCTCCAAGAGGTGTTGATTTTTTTTTATTTTTTTTTGCGAATAAAAATATTTTTATTAATGCAACAATAAGAAAGATAAATCGTAATAGATTGTCGTCTGCGTATTTCTCGTGATTTTAATTGTATGGAAATGATAGGAAATATTATCCCAATGATTTAAAATTTTTAACTGTTGCCATCTTATGTTTGTTAACACAGGGGTCGAAGTGGTCCTATATATCCTATATTTCCTATATTTTCAAAAAAGTATGAAAATCGTCCTATATTTCCTATATTTTTGGAAAATGTCCTATATTCCTGTTTTTTATCCAATTTATTTCTTTAAAACAACAGTAAACAAACTATCTGACTTCGGATTTTTCGTCGAAAGTACGTGTGCAAACGAATTTGCAAATTAAAAAACACAACTCACTAAATCCTGCAACAAGCATGTTCTCTCATTGGCCACAGCAATATGACGTCACTGTAGTGGGTGGAGTTTCGAGAACGAATTCTGAAGTTGGTTTTAGAATTTTGCGTTTGGCAACAGCAGTTTGTTTTGTTTTCCAGCGTGGTTTTTTTTTGGTTTTGTTGTGGGATAACGCAGTTTTTTTGGTTTTTTTGGTTTGGTTTAACGTTTGGTTTTTTTTTTTTGGTTTTTGCTTTCGCGGGTATATTTTTGTGTTCAGTGCATTTTCTGATCGGAATGTTATAATAGTCTTTTTGCAACTTTTCTTTTTGTTTAATTTTATAGAACAAAATATCTGTATGTTTGTGCTACAAAGCATTGGTTATTTCCTGTTAGTTCTCAACACAAAGACGGTTTTTATTTATTTATATAAGCTATGTTTGTGACACTTCTATCCCCGCAAAAATTGTGAGTTGCTGTGTTAATTATCAATAAATTTCACTGTTCTTTTTTTTTTTTTTGTCTACAAAGTACACTTTTTTCAAAAATTATTCTTTCAACTACAGGAAAGTCATTTCAGGTGTAAGTTATAATTTTGTTTGAAGGTTTTTTTTAAAACAAAATCATTGATAAGAATAAATAAATAATATGCATGTATTATTTCTTTTTTCATAGCGAAACTATTCATATAATGTGTCCTATATTTGTCCTATATTTTTTGTGGAAAATGTCCTATATGTGACAAGTCGATCACTTCTACCCCTGTTAACAAATAAAATATTTGTAATTCATTCAAGCAAGGCTTTTAAAATAACTTTCAATTTTCGCTCTTTGCTTTGCTTTTGCAATAATTCAGACATTGGGATAGTCGTCAAGTTTTTGCATGTGTCATTTTGTTTTTGTTGGGAATATTGCTTCCTCGTCAAGCATGGGGAGGGATCAGAAAAAAAAAAAAAAAAGAAAAATATAGAAGAAAGTTTCGTGATGGCCACAACATACTAGTAATTGTATGGAAATGATAGGAAATATTATCTCAATGATTTAAAATTTTTAACTGTTGCCATCTCATGTTTGTTAACAAATAAAATATTTGTAATTAATTCAAACAAGGCTTTTGAAATAACTTTCAATTTTCGCTCTTTGCTTTGCTTTTGCAATAATTCAGACTTTGGGATGGTCGTCAAGTTTTTGCATGTGTAATTTTGTTTTTGTTGGGAATATTGCTTCCTCGTCAAGCATGGGGAGGGATCAGAAAAAAAAAAGAAAAATATAGAAGAAAGTTTCGTGATGGCCACAACATACTAGTTATTTTTTCTATCATTGAATAAAAGACATACGACTAAAATTTCAATACTTAAAGTTTGTTTTCGTGTAAGAACTGAACTCCTGGTTTTCCGAAAGAATTAGGTGAATGTATATTTGTTGTTTCCTATTTGCTGTTTTTATGTTAAATTCCTTTTGTATTTACCTTGACAAGGATACGCTTCCCAAAAAAGAAAGGGTTTTTGAGGGAAGGTCGCATTCCAGGTTTTTCATGTTGAGCTACTGTCACTCCTGATAAAGAAAATGTTTAAATTGAGAACCCTCTGGGTTATCAATATTCGTTATTGGTGAATTTTAATTGAGTTTCAAAATATCTAAAATTAATTTTTCCATAGTAAACCTTGATAAAACTAAATAACTGGATTAATGATTTTTATAAGTTTATTTTTTGAAAATATAATTTAATAAACAGGATCTTTCTTATGAAAAGTACTTTAAGGATTTCTGAGTATGCAGTTTTCCTTTGTTATAGATGGAAGAAATATTTAAGGATGTTGAAGAAGCTCTAAAAGCAGTTGAAATCGAACCCCAAGGAGATCTTGTATCCAAATTTGGTTTATCTTGAAAATTCATCATTGAGAAATCTTTTTAATGTTTCTTTGTTTAATTTTAAATTTTGACTTGGCATTTTTTTTGCATTTACATTTATGATTTTGTTGAGTTTTATAAATGGTCATGTGATAAAAATGCTATTATTCTTCCATCCTCTCTCCCTAAAAGAAAAACAAAAAAAAACAAAGCTGTGTATGAATTTCAAACTTTTTTTTTATTATCATGTATGTTTCACAATGTTGTATTGTGTTACCAGCTATCTCAAAATAGTAGTAACTCTAAGAATGGATCAAGTCCTATAGGCAGAGTGAAGTTTTATATGCATGTATTTAAGTCATTGAAATTGTTTAGTTAGGTGAATTATATGTCGTTTGAACTTATATTTTTTCTCTGTTTGTTTTAAAATAGAAAAAAATATGTTACTTTTATTTTTACCATAGTTAAATACTAAAATAATTGATACATAACATAACCATAAAAAATTGCTGATATGTTACTGCACAATGCACATATAAAAATCTTTTTTGTATGTACATTAATTTATTAAGTCAATTTCCTTTTTTTAAGTATGTAAAATTGAAATTGCAGCAGAAGTGTTAGTTTTTCCATTTAAAAACCTCTTATCACTTTCTTTTAGTAATTTTCAATTATACTGATATACCTGATAACTATTGATTTGTTTATTTTTTTACAAAACGTGGTCTGTTATTAATTTTATGTGTGTTATCCATTGTTTGTGAGTTTTTCTTTTCACAATTAAAACTATAGAAAAGTTATTCTGTAAAACCTTTTTATAGTAATAACGATTTCTTTTTGTCACATTAAGAGAATCAAAATGTGTTACAGTCAAAGGATAGTTTCAGCTAAAGAAACATAAAGGTGAAAGATACTGTATCAATATAGTTCAGTGCTTGTGGGAACATCTTTATAGTTATTGCTGAAAAAATTGTAAACAAAATTGACATTGTGAGAAAGTGCTTTATCATGGTGCAAAACCTGCAAGTTTTGAGCTTCTGACAACAAGTCGCTTAACCAAAGAAGCTATCTTTGTGATTGCTGCTTAGCATTGAATGGTCAAAATATTTTCAGCATTAAAAAGCTGTATGCAATAATCATACAATTTTGTGCTATATTTGCCCCAAGTATTTGACTGCAAACTAGCGTTACAGTCATACTATACCAAGACAATGGTCACTTTAAGTGGAGATCATGAAAATTTGGACAAAATAGAATATTTTTGAATTTTGCTCCATATGGTTTGTTTTTACTCGCATATGGTTTGAAGTTTTATTTTATCTTTTCAAGGTACATATGCAAGTATTATAACAACATTTTAAACCCCCCTCCCCCAACTACCAAATATATCAATCTATAGTATTTATGACAGCTTTAAAGGAGGGTATTGGATATTAATTTAAGTAACAACATTTGTTACTGTTAAAAATTTCAAGTGATCACTGTAAATACAAGGTCTGTTAAAAAAAATTTCCGACCTTTGACTCAAGATAAGACTGGCAATCCTTGAGCGTTGTAAAACTAATCAACCTCAAAGTAGTCAGTCTCCTTTGGACTCCACATACTTCTACCAGTGGTGCTGCCATGGTTGGGCACATTCCAAGAAAGTCTGTTTCCAACTGGAATTTAGCACAGCTGTGGTTACTGCCATAGTGTCTTCTGTTGTCTGTAATCTCTTTCCTTTCAATCATCTCTTTAGTTTAGGGAACTGCCAGCAGTTCCAGGAGGACATAGCCATAGAGGCCATCAGGAAAAAAGCCTGTTGAAACACAGAAATCTGATTTTTTGCAAAAAAAACTCTGAATCAAGTGCAAGAAATGTGTCGGAAGATCCTCGCCAAAAAAGTCGTCTGCAAGTTTTGAGAGGTTCCATGTGGTTTTCACCCAGTTTCTGGCAAAATTTGATGCAGTAGCGCTGCTCCAGTTTTTAATCATTTACCTTAAAACTAAAAAGATTGACCAGAACAGTGCACTACCTCCGCCAAATGCTTTTTGCCAGAGACTGAAGCTATAAATGGACTGTAAAAATTAATGTGTGCACAAATATTTTAGGTCAGATTCAAATCCCTCATGTTCACACAAAAAAAAAAAAAATAAGGTTGGAGACTTTTCTAACAGACCTTGTATGTCTAAACTGTTAGCCTTTGTTTCCTGTAACAATCAGTTTGTTAAATATTCATTTTATCTATGTAATATATGCAAAAATGTTGTTTAGCAATCAATACTAAATACTATATGTATATACTATTAAAGTTCATAGTTTTAAAAGTGAACAATAAAAGTATTTTTATTTTCTGGGATTATTTAATTTTATAAAACTTTTTACTATTTAAAATAGTGTCTTTACTTTCCTTGCTTGTTGACATTAATTTTTTTAAATGATGGAAGTAATGTATATCAACTAGTTTACCATTATGCAGAAGTTTAGTAAGGCATTGTGCTGTCCAGTTTCATTCTCCTCATCTACATTAAAATGGGTTAAAAGGAGGTGCACAAGGTTTGTATGTATATATTTTCATATTTATATTGATTCCAGGCTTAAAGAACTTAATATGCATAGTCTGAAGCAAATAGAGTACCATGGTTATCATTTACAGAAATGATTACTTTAATGATTTCTTTACTTTGTGCTCCTGGCAAGCATTGTCTTTAAGAGTGCAGAATTCTATTCAATTGCACATAACCCGCTGCAGAATCTGGATATTTTATTCTTCATGAGGTAATTGCATAAAATTCTACTATATATTAATTTTAATCTTAAACTTTGAAAAAGCTGACTATCATTGAATTTTAATTTTTAAACAAAACATTATTTGAATCTCAAAAGAGGAATATAATGTAAAAGAGCCTGATTGAAATAGGCTTTTGCAACACTTCTAAGAATATCAATTTCCCATTAACATTTCCTTTTTAAAAAAAGGAGAGTGAACAAATAAAAGTTCATTGTACTTACGTCTGTGTAAGTATATCTGACTCACTTACAGCAAAGACTTCGACTGACTTTTTTTGACTGAATGTGGCACAAAACTGGTTTAGAATACAATCTGCTGCATTGAAGTATTTTTTTTTATTATTATTTGATGCTTTTTTTTTTATTCCAATTATCAGTAATTAAGCTCATATTGTAATTAAAGTTGTTGATATGAAGCTAATTTTTCATGCACATTTTTACTTTTATATCATTTAGAGGTGCAACGATTGGCCAATTGTCCCGATTGCCCATTAATCGGCCGATGCCAATTGATTGCGTAGTTAAGTTTAAAAATTCATCTTATCCACCTTTAGTAAATTTTACTTAAGGAAAGCTCTTTAAAGTTTTAGATTTGTTCTTATAAATGATGCACCCATTCAATTCAAAACGGATTATAAGTAATAGGAAATATGTATCGAAAGCTGATTGATGGAGCAAAACTGTCCATAATATATTCAGACTCTGAAACAAAACTTTTCTTATCCTGGTCAACTAATGAAATGCCTTTTTAAATGGCACATGACCTAGAGCACATAACCGATTACTGTGCATCTCTTGTTGTGGATTTGTTGAAGAAATTAAAGCAAACAAAATCTCTTTTGAAAACATTGTGTATTGCAAAAAATACACACATGAAAACAAAAGACTAAAGCACTATTTCATATTAGATGACTTTACCAGGGTGACCTAAAATTGGGGAAAATCCGTTGCTGTTTTCATAGAATGAGTTGCTGTTTTTGTTCCTGTTGCTAAATACTGCATACAATTAAAGGAAGAGAGGAGGGTTCGGTGAAATTGTTAGTTTGTGACAAGGGGAGGGTCATCATTCCCCTAAACCGCCGACATTAATATCCGTCCACATAATTCTGTTCAAACAATTTGAATAAATGTAAGCGATTTCAGTAGTCTTTTCAGCAAATTATTTTTGAAAGTAAATATTTATAATACTAAACCTCATGTGATATGCTTCTCTTTGTGATTAAGCATTTCAGACATTTTTAGGAAAACTTTCAATACAGTAAATCTTTTATCAAAATGTCTCTTGTAGTAAAAGCAGTTTGTTTTCCTATACTTTTTATATTACTTTCTGTTATTTATATGTTAGCATTAAATGAAATCTGCATGTAATATTTATAGTACGAATTTAAGGTAGTACCTTGAACAATATTTTTTTACTCTTGAAAAGTGCTTAAATTTTTTTCTTCCTAAATGGTATGAACCCTGTGATAAGAGATTAAATCTTAAATTCAAATATAAAATAATTTTACTATAAACTCAGTTGTAGCTTTGTTTAAAATCAAAACAATATTTTTTAGGTTTCAGTGTGAGTCATGAAGAACTGCAAATTTCTCTTCAAATAGTTAGATGGGAACAAAATTAGAGACTGGGGAAAACAACAAGAGAATAATGTTTTTTTTTTTTTTTTTTTTTTTTTTGTTTGGTGTATGATAACGCTATTGAGAAGCATTACAAGACAGAAAAACATAAAAGTAATTTTAAGCAAAAAAAAAATGAAGCACAGCTTCATCCACCCTTCAGTGAGACTACCAGCGTCCCTGGTTCAAGTCAAAATGTATCATTATGCCTATTTAGTTCTAAAGAGGCTGCCTTAAGTGCTGAATTAAGTGTACCCCCCCCCCCCAATCCAATCCAAATATTTGTGTAAATAATATTATTCAATGGATAAAAAGATCAGTTTCACAGGTGATAAAAGAATTGTATCTCTCATTATTATAGTTAATTAACGAATTATCTTCACGAATTTAGCAGCTGGCAACTAAATTGCCTTTAGGAGCTTCCCTTTGTTTAATTATGAGTGGTCCTCCCAAGGTCCTCTTTTTAATTCTAACTGGTCCTCTTTGGTCCCCTTTTTGATAAAAAAATGGTCCTCTTTTACCCTTTTCTGGAGCTAAAATGTGTTGGAAGCCCTGTTTCTGCAATAGCTAAGCTACCAATTGTCCCCTAGTTTGTTTCTTTAATAATTTTCTTTAACTAATAGCAACTGTTACAAACTGCTTTGTTGCATGACATTTTCTAAGTAATCACTTTCAAATAAACATAGTAATGTATTTTTTACTTCGATCTCAGTTATTAAATAGTTAAAGCAGGGTTCGTACGCCCTTGAAAAAACTTGAAAAGTGCTTGAAAAAAAAAGTTCATTTTCAAGTGCTTGAAAACCTTGAAAAAGTTTTAAAACCTTGAAAAAGTTTCTTAGTGCTTAAATTCTCTCAAAAATCAACGAATTGTGCTCAAAAGTTTTAAAAAAGTATTTCACCAATGCAATTTTCTGAACATGTGCTCAGTATGCGAAATCGCGAAAAATTGCTTCCGTGTTTGGGATTTCAATCCTTTTGCATCTTGTAAATATTTTGATGTTTTTTATAACCGAAAGATATTTTGACATATGGTACCTTAGATTAGTTTATTTTTTGTTTAATTTCATTAATTAACAAAGAAATTAATTTGGAAACCATGACAACATTGAACTTACTCGGGTTTCGCAGAAAATTACTCTTGTGTTTGAAATTTCAATCTTTTTGCATCCTGCAAATATTTAAATATTTTGGCTTATCAAATGTTATTTTTGCATATGCTACCTTAGATTAGTATATTTTTGTTTAATTTTAATAAAAAACAAATAAATTTATTTCATGGGAAACATGCCACGTCGAACAAACTCAGACTTCGCGAAAAATTGCTTCTCGTGTTTGAAATTTTAATCTTTTAGCATCTTGCAAATATTTAAATATATTCACTAATCGGATGTTATTTTCATATTTGCTACCTTAGATTAGCATATTTTATGTTTAATTTTAGTAAAATATAAGTTTATTTTATGGGAAACATGACAACATTAAACTTAATTCGCGAAAATTTGCTTCCCTTGTTTGAGATTTCAATCCTTTTGCATTTTGTAAATATTTTTATATTTTTGGCAATTAGTAGTTATTTTGACACTGCTACATCAGATTAGCTTTTTTTATTTTTTATTTTAATAACTAAAGAGTTAAAGAATTTATTACCTTGGTCTTGTTTAATTATTTGCTTATTTATTTTTGCAATTTCGAATTTGATTATCTTTACCTAATTTTTGGTCATAACAGATTTTTTGAAAAAAATTCAAATTTCTGTAGTTGAGCACCTAACAAATTAACTTCAAGTTTGTATTTTAAATATAAAGTTGATTTATATAATTTTATTGAGTTGAATTTTATTTATAAGTACATAATTTTTTTATGTATGCTAAAATAATTAAGGTGTATAACAGGGTTGGTTGTGTTATGATTATTCACTTGAAATCCAGTAGTGTTCGTTTTTATGCTTTTACCTCCCTATATCTCCAATTTTCCCCGTTTCCTCAAATGTTCAAAATTACTACTTTATTAAGGTTGTGGGTACTTGGAGCAGCTTACTGAAAGAGGCTTTAATCAGCAAAGGGGTAGATAGCTTAAGGAGGGTCATTGATCCTAATTTGGATCTAATAAATTGACCAGGACCAGCCTAGCTAGGCCCAGTGCCTGTTGCTGGTTATCAACAGGCACTGGGCATGGTATTTCTATGCAGACTATTTTGACTTAATAAACTATTTTATGAATTGTATGCATAGCAAAAGTTATTGTTGTAAGTATGTATATTCAATTAATAGGGAACTTAGTTTTAAAAATTATCCCCCCCCCCCCCTCGCCCCATTTTCCTCTTTGAAACTTTCAGGTAATTTTTTATGAACTCACCCTTCACAATCACACCTGAATATTATTGTCTTTCTAAATTTAAATTCTAATTTCAACAATAATCCATTTGTTCCCAAAATAAAACTACTTTTGTCATAATATATGTCAACTTCTTGTAAATCTTTTCAATTTCGAAATATGGCTCTATAAATCTGAACTTGCACATTTATTGACTATTGCAAGTTAATCAATGAAAGCTGAATAGGCTCAAGTTTGCATTCAGAGTATTTATCACTACTTAAGCTGCTTTTGTATTTTTTGAGGTGTAGAGACTGGACTGTGGACTTTCATAAACTTTTCTTACTTCCTAATTTTTAAATTTTTCGAGGACAGTTGAAATGCCTTACTGGCTGAACAACTAATACATACTACATACGAATAATTGATTTGCATACTTATAAATGATTTGCAAACCTAATATTTTTAGAACTTAATAGTGCAAACTGAAATAACTTTCTGGGTAGTGTTTGTCCTAACCGCCCTCATATTGTAATAAACCACTGTATAACTACTGGAAATAAATGTTTGAAACCAAGGGGGGGGGGGGACTTCAAAAACTCCTCTCTGGCAATGCCATTGAACTTGGGTATTTTAGTTTCTTCCCATAAAAGTTAAAAGCACTTATGAAAGTTTTTTTTTTTTTTTTTTTTAAGTATTAATTTGCTGATTCTAGAAAATATACAAACCTCTGACTGCTGCAGCCTTTGAAAAACCTCAAAATTGAACCTTTGGGTATCTGCTTCTCTTTATGATCGAACTTTTCAAACATTTTCAGAATAACTTTCAACGCAGTAGATCTTTCATCAAAGCGTCTCTCGTTGTAGAAAAAGCAATTTTGTTTTCCTATACTTTTTGTATTATTGCCTTATTTCTATGTGTTTGTAGTAAATGAAATCTGCATACAATATTTTTAGTACAAATTTATGATATTGCCTTGAAAACAAAATTTTTTACCTTGAGAAGTACTTGAAAAGTGCTTGAATTTTTTCCTGCCTAAAGAGTATGAACCCTGTAAAGGAATGTATTCCATGAGCAAGTCGACTCGGGTGGAAACCAGACGTATATGTACCCGGCCTCTTCCCCCGTGCAATATAGTGCCCTATTTTCACTGAAATTTTATGGATGAAACATAATTTAAAATTTATTCGGGAAAATTTTCAGAGAGTAAGTATATATATATATATATATTTTATAAACTCTAACATTAACTTCGGGTGTAACCCGGGGTTTACCGCTACCGCCTCCTCAAAAGAAATGTTTTTTGACTTAGCAAGAAAGCATTTTTTTCTCTCTTCAAAAATTGAAAGCACATGATTTGATTAGTGTATGTTTGTTAAACATTAAAAGGAGAGCAAATTAATCCTTTTCAGTGTTTAAAAAAGTGGAATTTTTAAGTGATCTCACTTTCAAAATCGCAAATATTAGAAAATTTGATTTTGAAATTGAATTTCTAACTTTATATGCATCTTAGATTTACAATAAAATACAAACGAAAATTTCATAAAAAGGCATTAATATTTCAATCTTTGATTAGGGGTTCCCCCCCCCCCTTCTTTCATGAGGGGGAAAATTAAAATAAATAAAAAGGCACTGGTCGGAAGTTTCAAAATGTTCGAGTCTGCCATTTTCCTTCTGACTCCCTGGTTTATAGTTGCTAGTGGCGGATCTAGCCGATCGTTTAGGGATGGGCCATTTGATTTTTTTAACAAACTTGCTTGGGATTTTTGTCCTAAGGGTACTTCTCAAACAGTGCCTGGTCATAGATTTTTCCGAAAAACCACCGCCTGTGTCTGTACCCATCTTCAAGTTTTTGTCACAAGTTTGAAATAATAAAAGAAATTGGGTGAATTTATAAAATTTAATATAAGGTTCGTACCGAAAAATTCTTTGTGAGTAATTTATTGCTTTGAAGAAAAAGAAGTCCAAAGTTAAAAATTCTTTTAAACTCAATTTTTAGCTGTCTTCGGTTACGTCAGCACTAAGGACGAAGGTGCGGGAAATTAATATTAAAAATTTTTCGAAATGCAAGTCTTAAATGCAGTTTTAGATTTTTGATAGCAAAGAAAAGAGGCAGAGGGTAGGAGATTAGATTAAAGTGAAAAACTGCAATTTTTGGCCTTTTTTTTTTGGGGGGGGGGGGGGTTACGGGGAAAGAAGATTGGGGTTCCGGCCTGATTTTTTTCCAAAATGAAGTTTGTTGTAATGATTAAAATGTTTTTACTATACAGTAGACCAGGGTTGCCAGATTTAAGAACAGTAAATATGGGACAGGTTTCTAGGAGTTAAAAAGGGGAGGGGGGATATTTTTGAAGTTGAGGACAGTTACTGGATGTGGTGTATTTTTAAGGGGTGCTTTCCGACGTAGAATGTCTCTTCATGATAAATCTAAAAAAATCAATCGTAACAAAGCATTAAACCTTACAAAATGTTGTCGATCAAAGTATAAAAATCCTGTTCGTTGTGATTGACAACGCATGCGCTGATATACAGTCGAGCCTCTATATATCGAACTTCCACACATCGAAATTTTCTATATATTGAAATCCCAGCAAATTTCTATGTTCATTACATAGAAAAACTGTTTCTATGTATCGAAAAAATCTCTATATATCGAAAAAAATTTCGCGACTTTCGTAGATTTTTTTTTCCCACTTCAGAGTGGTGTCTCATGAAAAATGAAAATTAAGGGAGAAAATTATGTTTACTAAAGGTTGCTACGAAGCTCATAAGGAATCTGGGGTTGAGGGGTGTGTAGATAGGTCGTTGTTCCGTTCTGGAGTTCTTAAATTCCCTTAAGTTTATTTCAAATCTAAGTTGTAACCAGTAACACTGTAAAATCAGTTTCAAGTTATCCCTTTTGTCTGTTGATTATATTTTTAAGCCTTTTTAGCTTCAGTAAAAATCATTCAAGTTAAGTAGATTGAGTTTTTACTTTTCTCTCGATTTCACTGTCAAAACGAAACCCCCGTAATGTTGCGAATCAAGTTAATTGCCGAAGAATGACGATGTATGACGGCGCAAAAATGTAATTTCTGTTATTTTTTTATTTTTCAACTTTCATTTAATCCAATGCTCGTATCAATTAGAAACTGGGTTTCATGCACAAAAATTAACTTTTATTTTAATGTTTTAGGATATTTTTATGATAAAATAAGATCGTTTCCATATATCGAAATTTCTATATATCGAATTTTTTCCCGGCAATTTGCTACTTCGATATATGGAGGTCCGACTGTATATTTTTACTATTTACATTAAGTGCGCCAAGAGGAAGCAATCATTCGGCTTCTCATAGTCTGCTGCCAAAACAAAAGCCAAATTAAAACGAAAATAATTTTTGCGTTTGCTGCCACGTGATTGTCTTATTGCACTTTATTTCACATTTTTTATTTTACTTAACTTTTTTCCCTTAAAATAATGTCTCGTTTTGTAAAATATTGTTATCAGCTAGAATACGGGATTTTAGCCGTCCCGTATGGAAGTTCCCCGGGACGCGGGACAATTTTTCAAAATACGGGACTGTCCCTTGAAATCCGGGACGTCTGGCAACCCTGCAGTAGACCCTCATTTCACGCGGATTTGATTGTACGCGGTTTAAGATTTTATACCTTTATTTTTGTTTTACGCGGATGAGTTTTGATTTTACGCGGATGCGGCCATTCAAACAAATGAAATTTTCTCCTCTTTCAAAATCGAAACTCCTTGAGATCGCAGGTAACACGTAATAAACTGCATTTTGGCATGCTAATTAGCGAACTTGAGCCACTGGAGACATTTTTTTCCGATTTGTTCCAGAGCTCTTTCCAGAAGCAAAATTATTGAACTCGCGCAATTCAGAGCTCAGTTTGAAGAGTTTTTAGAGGTGACGAAGGAGAACAAAACCAACAAGACTGCCGACATCGATCACGTTCAACCAAAAACTATCACATTGAAAATTTGAGCCATTCCTTAATAGTACAGTAAAATTAGGCCAAAAAATGGCCAAACCCAAACATCCAAAAAAAAAGCTGAAACCTGTTGCAAATTACTTCTTACCCTTCCAGCAAGAAGGGGTAAAAAGTCCCAGCACTTTGCGTGTCGGGTTTTGGGGGGAAGGGGGGGGGGGGGAACGAAAGAATCCTCTATTTAAATAAAAATAATTTCTATTACTTAAAAAAAATTCTCAAACCTCGCAGAAACCACTCTATAATAGTAAAATAATAAACTCTCACAGAAAAAATTCTAATTAACAGGGGTGCACAGGCGGGGAGGGGGGGGAATGGGGGGGGGGTTCATGGAGCAGCTTTGCGTCATTGGAATTTTTAAGGCATTTTTTTCAAGGAGTATTTCTTTCTTTTTTGAGGGCTTTTATTCTGGATGGATACTTCGTCACACTTAAGGGGTGCGCCATCGCTTTTTTTGGGGGGGGGGGGACCCTGAACTTACATTCTAAAATTAACTATTGCAGTGAAGTTCGCGAAAAAAGTTCCCCGATTTAAACTTTTCCGAAGTACAAAATGCCACACAATGATATAGTAATGTCAGAATGATAATTCTAAAAGATCTAAGCGAGCTCAGTAACCAAATTATTTGTGACTGGAGTTATTCAACTGTTTAGAGCGCTGGAAAGCAATATTCCTGTGCAGCATAAAAAAAAGTCCAAATTGACCAAAGTTTCCCTACTTCTTCTTGATTAACAAACTTTAACTATTCTACAATCTTTTGCCATCACCGTACGGGGACAAACCGAAATTGCCAATAGTGAGACGGGCAATGCTGCAATTCTGCACCCTCAAAGTCGGTGGGGGTTCTCATTTGCAAACACCGAGCTACCTCTCTTTTACGCAGCTGGTTATGTGAATTATGTTAAATATGCGGACATATACTTTCAACACTATCTCAAACTTTTGAGTACATTGCGCGATAAAAAAAATTTGATCACATCAAACATCAGCTAAAACATCAGCTATTCAACGATCTAACTCAGTGACAAATTCAGGTGGTCTAGAACCTGTAGTGATTCAACGATAGAACAAGTCTTGATGAGAGAAATGAGCAACACAACAATAGAATGCTAAATTTTTACTTTTTTGTCTCTCAGTTTGGAAATCACAATCCGTTTCTAAAGCCCCAAGAAGTTTCTTCCCTCTTAAGTCGGTAGTGGTATTGCTCGCTGATGATAAGGTGAGTTGCGATGAGACCTTTAACGTTCGGGTAGTAACTCAAAGGATATTGAAGGCAAACAATTTTGTGGCATTTCTTTGTAAAGGAGGTAAACAGTTATGTCTTTGCTTCTGTTACGAAAGTAGTTACTATCTGTAAAGATGGGTAAGCCCAAACCATCTTTTACACCGAATGGTATGAACAGTAAAAATGGAATAACAAATTGCTAAAAACTTCTGGTACGAGTTATGCGCTGATCCTCCATCAGTATTCGATGAATCTGGTTTCAGAAGGAAAGAAATCTTGTATCGTTAAAGTGCTATTATCTGAAGCAAAAGTTTCATCCACCATCAGAGAACGAACAGCTGTCGTCATATATAAGGCAGTGAGAAGCAAAGGGATGTAAGTGGACATTTTCAAGTTTTGAATAAAACGCGTTTAAAGATAAGATCCTAGGTAGGCTTTCATTGATTTTCTTTTCTAAATCATGCTGTATAGAAGCAACTACCAGGTCTACTAGTACCATCTCTTGCCTCAAGATAGAGGAGAGGTACACCAACCATTTGTACTGGTTATCTCCAAATTTTTAATTTTGCCACTTGCATCCCTTTGCTTCTCACTGCCTCATATGTAATAGTTGGAAGATATCTGCTTGATCATATTTTTGGTAATGATCTGTAAGCTTCAAGGAAATATGCCAGAAATGCAGTGTATAGGTAATTTGTAAGTATAAGAAAGCTAGCGTCATTTTTGATGGGTGCAAAGAAAGCACCACAGAAATATAATCTGCGTCCTATTACAACAGTCAAGTCTTCTGTTCTAGAAGACTTTCTGCGTCTCAAATCTTGTGCTTGCTCTGAGGAGTTCATTGGATATAGTGAATGTTTGAAAAGTCTGAAAGTGGACTGAAGTGCTCAATTATATGCACAAACTGTTAGACATAGCTGCAACAATAACGATTTTGCTGAGGATCTAGATTCCAAAAAACATCTTGATAACGAAGACTTTTTGTTACAAGCTTAGGAGAAATCATTTGAAAGCAAAAAACAGTTCTGCGTAATTTTTCTGGCCATTTAATCAAATATGCACCATTAGAGGGGGTGGGGGGGAGGATAATATTTTAGTATATAATTTCGTTTTGGGAGGTGAGCTACTGTTCTTATGGGGTGGACAATCCTGATTTAATGCATTTTTGATTTGCATGAAATAATACTTCTACTTGAAATAAAGGGGGGGGGGTGAGGTTTTCATTTATTCGGCGGAGGGGGGGGGTGCTGTAGTTTTGAGAGGAGGTGCATCATCGATCTTGGAAAATGGACACACTCGATTTCTAACTTTAACTTAGCATAAAATAATGTTTCCATATGAAATGTATGGAGAGGGGTTCGGGGGTACTGCTTCGTTTTACGGGGATAGGGGGGCTTTGTAGCATTGGTGGGTTATGTCATCCCTCTTGGGGGTCAAACACCTTTAATTTCATGCTTTTAAATTTAGTAAAACATAATATTCTCACTTGAAATTTACTCTAAAAATTCTTGAAAAATACCCAAAACAGCAATTTTTAGATGCCCCCCATTCCAAAACCCGACGCACAATGGGGTGGGACTTTTTACCTGTTCTTATTGGGAGGGTAAGAAACAATTTGCACCAGGTTTAGCTTTTTTTTTTTTTGGATGTTTGGGTCCGACCCCTATTTTTACTGTACTATAACAGACAATGGCAAGTCATCTTTCTGCTTCCGTCTTTTCTGCTACTGTCATGGAAATGACGCGATTGATCATTAATGCGTTAATGCCCCACAAAGAACTAGGAAGAAGAATGATTAAAAACTGCCAAAAGAATATCATAACCTGCTCTTTTTTAAAAAACGAAGTTAATTTACGTTTTTTTTTTTTTTTATGCACGTTGTGCGTATTTACCGGAATAAGTACATATTAAACTTCCAATATTTATTTATCTGTCACTAGAATGAAGTATTTTTTTCATCTATGGAACCTAACCCCTATTTTTTTTAACACTACTATTAGATCTTTATTTACGCGGTTCTGGTTTACGCGGCATTTCCGTGGCACGTAACCACCGCGTAAAACGAGAATCTACTGTATTTAAAGCGGTGACTCTTTTCCGAGGATTTTCGACTCAGAAATTTTAAAAATGTTATCTTAGACAAAGCCTGCTCTGCAGCCACGGACGTAGTTTACAATAGAAGGGAAGGGGGGTTACATCTTTTTTTTTTTTTTCGTTTTCCTTTTTGTTTTTTATATGAAACTGAAGTTAATTTTAGACATCTTTAGAGAAAAGGAAGATTTGGTGGTTCTCCCGCGAAAATTTCAAAAAGCAAAATTTTAAGCTAACTTATAGGAATTTGGGGAAATTCAAAGACCCTTTCCAGAGATTTTTCATTTCAACATTAAAGTCTAGAAAACGAGATTGTTGACTATCTTTGATGTCATTAGGGGACGTCCCTAAAAGTGAAATTTGACAGCTGTAATTCAGATATATATATATATATATATATATATATATATATATATATATATATATATATATATATATATATATATATATATATATATATATATATATATATATATATATATATATATATATATATATAAAAACAGGTTATTTTGGAAAAGAAAGGTTCGGGGGCTCTTCTCCGGAACTTTTTGAAACTGGAGTTTTAATAACTCAGTTTTAGTCTATCTTTGAAGACTTTAGGTGAAGGAGGGAGTCTTAAAAATACATTTTAGGCTATTTTTGAGGACGTTAGAAGAAAGATCATTAGTGTTCTGATGCTGACCCCACATTTCTTTCTTTCTTTTTGAAAATGAAGTTTTAAAACCGAAATACTCAGCAGTTATACGTTGAGAAATGGGGAGATGGGTTAAGTGCTCTTCTAGTTCTGCTGTGTAGCCTAAAATGCATCTTTAGGGCATATTTTCTGATATTAAAGGGAGCGTGAGAGCGCGGGGAATCTCCCCTTCCTGAAAATGTTTTGCTATTGAGTCTCATCAAACAATTTTAAGTTATTTTTTGACTTGTTTGAGAAAAGGATAAAAGATTCGTGAGATCATCTTCTGTTGAGCTCAGTTGGAGCTTTCCCTCCTTATTTTAAAGTTGTCATCACGATGTTGGCCGGGGGAGGGGGGGGGGGCTTCTTCCGAAAATCTTTTGTAATTGAAGCCTTAAAAAGGCCAGAGTAAGCCTGTTTTATGCAGGTTTTTGGACGAAGGCTTTTCCACGCAAATTTGGGCGCTCTTAGGTCTTATGAGCAATAGGTGTTTTCAGAGGAACAGCATCATTTACAGATCGTCCAAGTGAGTAAAGTAGGCATAAAGAAACTATGTAAAAGATGTAGCAAAATTTTACAAATAAGGGAGGTATATAATTTCTCTTCCAACTTCAACCTAAATTTCTTTTCAAGTAAAACATACAGTGGCTCCCAAAAGTGTTCGTACACCTACGACTTTCAATGAAATAGGCCATGATCCATTGGTTAGAATTAATATTTCAGAATAGGTATTTTATTATGAGATCTATGATCTATTTTTAACGAAACTACATGAAAATTTTTAATGAAACATTAAAATATAATTTTAAAAAAATCAAAAACCAAAAATTGCCGGAAATTTTATGTCACAAAAGTCTTCGTACACTTTGTAAAAATGTCAAAAAATTAGTAAATAATCTAACTTTTTACAAAGTTATTATTTAGTAGAATATCATGCAGTACCAACAACAGCTTTTAAACGTCTGGGAATAGATTTCCTTGTTTTTTCTTTCTTTTTTTTTTGTGCAATTTCTGAGTAAGTGTTCAGCCGCTCTTCGAGTCTTACTGTTTCTATTTTGCTTTTCGTTTCAATGGTGTATTTTCGTAATTTAGCTACCAGATATCTCCAAATATGGTCCATTAAGTCTAAATTTGGCGATTGAGGAGATATTTCTAAGCTTAAGGACAATTTTTGAGGCACCAAACGCAAACGTGTGCTTCTTATCGTTATCTTGATAAAAAAAAAAAAAAAACAAAGTTGTTTCTGATTACCAAATTTTGGGCTAATAGTTTAAAATTGTTTTTTAAAATATTTATATGAACAGCATGATTCGTTATTTCATCAAAAATTTCCAAGTCCTGATACTGTAATGCACCCTCACGCTAGAACACCTTCACCGTCCTGATTAACTGATCCAACTAAGTTCTTAAGATTAAATTCCTCATTTTTTCTTCTATTTACAATTATACAACAATTTAACCCAAAATGTTGAATTTATTTTTATCTATAAGTAAGACGTTGTTCCAAAACGTTTTGAGCTTATTTATCATTGATATTACGACGGAAAGCGTAAGCTTATTGTTTTTCGCACGAAAAAAAAAATTTCTGCGGGAAGAGGTCCCATTTAATCCATCTAATCAGAGAACTTGGCGAACAATTTTAGGTGAAAATTAAACGTAAAATGTTTCATTGAATTCTTCAGAAACTTTTTTAGCACTCAAATGTGTATTTTTCATAATTTTTTTTAACTAAACCTCCGATCACGCTTTGTTAACTTTGCCAGTTGATCTTTTCTTACCTTGAGTTCGATCCGATTCTTGTCTATAAAGCATTGTATCAAGCACTTCACTATAGAATGGTATAAATTACCTAATTTAGAGACATTTGAAACCAATTTATGGGTACTGTGAGGAAAAAATTCAAATTTCGAATAGTTTTTATTGTTTCTTACGAATACCAGCCATTTTAAAGTAATAAGCACACTATTAAGGAATAAATGAACAAAAAATTAAAGCTAAATGACTTTTAAGGGTCACCACAATGCAAAAATAATAAAAAAACGACATATGATAATTTTAATCATGAATTTATTCGAAAATATTTCAGTGTACGATTACTTTTGTGGCATAATTTTTCTCTTTCTCTTCGTTTTTTGACAGATTTCAAAAATAAAATCTGGCAATATTTTGAAAAAAAAAAAAAAAAAAAAACTACTGGGTTTTATTCAGAATAGCATAGGAATGGTGTGGAAAAAAAATTAGACTTCATATTCGAATTCAGTTTTGCGTTATTTTGGTTTTACTACAAAATTACAATGTGCACGAACACTTTTGGGAGCCACTGTATATGTTTTTTTTTTCTCAAATTATTTTCTTCCTTTTTTTTTCTTCATAACAAAAAATTCCTACATTCAAAAGGCTTTGGGTTTTGGGGCCATGGTTCCCATGGCCCCTTCTAGATCCGTCCCTGATAGTTGCTCTCCCACCCTGCTACGGTTCTCGGAAATTGCTTGAAATTATTGCCCTCCTCTCCCCCTAAAAACATTTACTTTATGCTATATTTGGTCAGTTGAGTGCAGAAAAAGCGGTTATGTGGCTCTCCGCCCCAGTTATTTTTTGAAATTGAAGTTCTAATTCTGCAATTTGAAATTATTTTCGTATTACTTGGGAAGAGCGGGGAGTCTGAGGTTCTTATCTAGGGAATAGTCCAGTAGCGTGCATGGAATATGCGATAATTTTCGACTTCAGAATATTGTTAGGGGTAGTTAGTAAGTAAACATACTAAAAGTCCCCGCCCCTAGGGGTGAGCTAAATGTGGGAGGGAGGGGGGAGACAATTTTGGGTTTTTCGAGAAAATGTCGGAAACGGTGGACAAAATGCGTTTAAAATAAAAATTCAAGTTAAATAAACTTCCTACGAAACTGTTTCTACACATATTTGTCAAATTTCCAATAAATTTCCGGGAAAATGTTATGAAAAATCGATGATTTTCGGAAAAATTCTCTTGTTTTGTGAAACATTTGCTCTTAGTGCCTCCTAGGATCAGTGTTCATGAAAATTGTCAATGACAAAGTTGTAGACCTTTAAATTTCCTTCAATTTGATATGCTATTTTGTTACATTTTATTCCACCAATCAAAAGTTACAGAATTTCAAACACGCACTTTCAAGGCAAAAAATGGAACACTTGCCATTCACAAATTTCAAACTGTCTCGAAAGGATCGCGCACTTCCTCTTTCCTCATTTAATTCGACAATCCTCATGGACAAAAAAAGGATTTGTGGAATCTTCCAACACAATTGATGTTTAAGGCTTCGTGAAATTGTGACATCAAGTATTTTTTAATACGAATATGTTTATGAAAATTAGTTTATGAAAAGTACTTTGTGACAAATGGGACGTGGGTCAAAAACGTTGAAAAATAAGTGTAACATCATTTAAGGACAGCCCCTTACCAAGAAATTTTACGGAGATTGGCAGAACTACTTATATGCAGTATGAATTGCTCCCTACCCATGGCATTGTTTAACAAAAGTGAACTGAGGAAGAGCAGAATGCCAGGACTTCCTCAATAAGAAATTTGCTAGAAGTAATTAATAAGTAAACATACTAAAAGCCCCTGACTCTAGGGGGGAGAGAAGTTAAAGGTGGGAACGAGGAACCAAATTTTTGTCGGCCATTTTCCTTCCGACTCCCTGGTTTATAGTTGCTAGTGGCGGACCTAGCCGATCGTTTTGGTAGGGGTCATTTGAATTTGAAGGGGGAACCAAATTTTGTGGTTTTCGATTATATCTCGGAAACGACAGGAAAAATGTGTTCCGAATAAAATGAAAGTTAACTAAATTTATTGTGAAATTGTTTCCATACATATTTGTCACACTTCCAGTGGTTTTTTACTTATGCGTTCTTGAAAACCAATACTTAAAAAAAAAAAAAATCTCGTTCTTTTTGTCTTAGAGTGTTTGTGCCAAGCAGGTACTCAAGAGATTTTGTGCAGCAATCATGTGACAAGACCCTGACGGTTTTCTATGTCTTGAAAATCCACCGGCTGAACACCGGAACTCCATATTCAAAGCTTATACCAAAGAAATACAAAGCCTATGCCCAATCACCTGACCCCCTATTTAGCTGACAAGCAATAGAAAACTGAAGTTCTAGCATGTACTAAACTTCGTTATTCTTATTGAAACGAATATGTGTCATTATAGCATGATAATGAAAATTTGTGTAATAGAAATAAGGTACATGTAGCTGACTGGCGGTACCTTTTTGTAATTTTAGTTTTCATTACATTATTACTAATCATATTTTGAAAGTGTTTATGGACTATAGACTGACAGTGATTAGAAAATGAAACTATCATCTTTAATGTGACATCTTGGTTTTATTCTGTGGTGGAAGGGTCATGTCACCAGCAGTGGAAATGTTGTTCTAAGACATTGATGTATTGATGTCATCGTTATCCCCTTCATACTGGATAAATATTTTGATTCCATTGTTGCAACTGCCCTTGCAATGCAAGCTTGCGACAGAATCAGTAGAAAAGCAATCGGTCAAAACCATCTTCAAGATTCCGCCAGGAGCAACATCCGATTCCGAGAGTTTCGGCACGAGTTGGTCATTTCTCCTTTCCCAAATCCCCAATCCGATACTTCACCATTAAGTTCCTAGCTACAGGTGTACTTGGTGGTACGGCAGAGTTAGAGATCAGTCTTGATGTTTGCAGGATCTGTAAGGGAACTCGTTGAGGGACTTTTCTGTGGCTAGAGCACCATGCCATGAGAGATACATATGACCCCAGGGGCCTTACAATGATTGTCTCTAGAACGGAGTCGTTAACGAGAAACCGGTCAGAAAACGAGTTTGTCGTCGTGCGTGACGTCACTTTCCGTGACGCACCATGGGCCTTACAATGATTGTCTCTAGAACGGAGTCGTTAACGAGAAACCGGTCAGAAATCGAGTTTGTCGTCGTGCGTGACGTCACTTTCCGTGACGCACCATTTCTCCCTACCATGAAGCTATCCTAAACGTCTTGCTGCCGACTTTAGCTGCCGAGAAGGACCATTCTCGTTTTCACCCGGGTGGGATGGTGAGATGGCTTTCTCGGGAGGTGAGAAGTGCTTCCTAGTCAAGATGGCGGTGGTCAGAGAAGCGGTGGCTGTTAGCACTTGCGTAGTGATGGAAATTTTGCAATTGTGGGATTTCTAATGCTCGTAATCTTGCAAGAGGAGGAGTTTAGGAAATAATGCAGCCAAGTTACTTTTAATAATAGTAATCCTATTATAGGAACATGGTTTTCATTAAACACTGACGCATTGTTTAAATCGGTTAATAATTTAAATGAAATATCTTCGGTTTCAAAATATTATGAATATGTTTTTCGTTATAAAGTGGTACGAACATATTTTTCTTAGGCTCATTCCCCGAATATGGATGTTTTTAAATGAACATCAATTATAATGAGGGCAAATAGATAAACTTTTTAACAATTTCGATCGCGAGAAATGACTCTTATCTTGGTTTACATATTGGTGTTTCTGCCTTTAAATTACATGTTTTGATAGTTTTAACATGCATGTTTCTGGATTCAATTTTGCGACGTTAAGCAACGTTGCTCTATAGATAGACGTTTTCTAATAACTGAGAATATTTTTACAGTCCCCCCCCCCCCCCTTTATTTTTGTACATATAATTTTGTCTTCATAAATAGTAGGGTATGATATTTGGTCATTTTAATAGAACCACTAGATCCTTAGAAATTTTTCACCAACCAAATATCTTTTAATTTTACATTTCATAAAATATCAAGCTTTATTTTTCGAATCAAATTGCATTTAGTTTTTTTTTTTTTTTTTTCGCAGTATGTTTACACATTGTTTTGTTGTAACCTCAGTACAAAATCAACGCGAAACACTTTCCATGTAATTAATTAAAAGAAATAAAGTTTAAAACCCACAGCACTTTTCATGTTAAGTTATAAGATATACACTATTCTAGCAAAATTGATTTGCTGGACCACTGTTTTTTCATTAGAAGTAATGAGAAAGGGCATTGTAGTCAATACAAAACGATCGTTTTTGAATTCCACAGCTTTATTATTTATCCATTATTCTTCAAATTTGCTTTAAATAAAAAAAAGTTTTTTTTTTTTTTTTTTTTTTTTTTTTTTTTTTAAATGTATTTCACTCTGTTTATTTGAAAATCCCTGATTGAGTAGATGGGAGTAAAGGCTACAACAGTAGCCTGAATAGCTCCCACCACTCAGAAAAGAACTTAATTTAGAGCCAGTTTATAACATAAGATAGAATTAAAAGAAAATAAATGCATAATCATACAAAGAACACATAAACACAACACAAGCAATGCAATAAAGTACGTCTAATTTCATAACGGAACCCAGGTATACTATTACAAATATGCTACTTTATCCTAAATTGACTGTAGTAGAATTGAGTGTAAAATTTTTTAGCCTTTTCTTAAACAAATTTAGATTATTAATGGCTTTTAAAAAATTGAGTAAGTTGTCCACAATCTTGGTCCGTAAAAGTTAATGCCATTGAACAATAGATTTGTTTTTGTGTTAATAGGTATAATATTTTCAGTTTCTACTGGGGTAATTATGAACCAAAACAATTCTGTCAAATGGTTCTTAAAAGCCCTTTGTTTTGCTTTTCAAAGATAATCAAGAGCGAGTCCATCGATTATTTTTTCAAAAATATAACAATTGCTTATTATTATTATTTTTTATTATTAAACAGATTCCACCTAAATATGTGGCGCATGAAAGTTCATACCAAAAGAGAATTCTTTGGTGTAAACGAAGATTAACAGTCACTAGTTTCAAACTAAAGCAACCGTGCTTCGCAAATCTGCATTTCTAATTTTACGAAACATAACAAAAATGCACTTTGCATTTTAAAGTAGTCTTTCGAAAGAATATTTTTAAAAGAAAAAAATAAGCCAAAAATAAAATTAATAAAATGCGTAAACACAAAAGAAAAGAAAAAGTTGGTTATGGCATATCAAGAAATGTATCTGCTAATTTGTTTGGCCATGAGATAACTCCTCGGATCCCGAAACGCCGTGGAATTAGAAGTTGCGGATCCCCGTTGCTGTGGACGGAAAAACTCAATAAGTACGGGAAACCGCAAATGCCGTGGGAAACGGAGTTCCAAGCCTCTTTTGCCGTAGGAAAAAAGAACTCCGAATCTCTCAGTCCGACTGAAGAGATTCCTCTCCCGCGTCAGGAGTAGTTCTCGGAACGCTGGAAAAAGAGACAAAATACTCACTCGATACAATGGCGGTAAGAGCAAATGGGAGGAACCGACTATTTTCTCGGTTGTTCTCGCTTTTCGTGAGGGAGAAAACGTCGTCACCAGAATGGAACGTTACTTACGTTGTAGGGCCCCAGTAGCCTAATTGGACTCAGGTCAGAACTGTTGATACATACCTTAGATACATGTTGTATTACAGTAGAAGACCGTTTTAATGCACACCTTGGGACCAGAGCTTTTGCGTTATACAGGTTTTTGCGTTATATAGATCATTTCACAAATTTTGAAACTAATATTCAGAATTAGCACTTCAGAATGAGTTTTATCTGCAATGAGTATTAAAGCACCAATATAACAATTAGTTATTCACAAATAAATATGTTTCACAATCAAAAGAAAGTGCATTATCCTGCACTTCTGCTAGCTTCATGGTTTGCATTACAGCTGCATTTTCAAGAGCCATCTGGTATTTTCTATTTACTGTTCCTTTAAAAGCTTTGAATTAAGATGGAAAAATGAAAAACTGTTTCAAAATTTAATTTGCCTTACAATTTTTATGCTTGCAAAGCAAAACAGAGGGATTTTTTAAACTTCAAAACATATTATTTACTTCTGAAAACTTGTGCGTTTTATAGAGAATTGCGCTATATAGGTCGGCGTTATAACGGTCTTCTACTGTATTTTAGAGTTCTGGTACATTTTGACAGCCGAATGTGGTGATCAGTTGGGGATTTGACAATCAAGAGAACAACCAGGAGGGCTTCCTCTCAAATGATGGTTTCTGAAGAATTTTGCCATCTGCTGATAGCCGTCTTCGCAATATCAACGTCAATATTACCTAAAACTCGGAGCGTATTTGTCTCGTTTTTCAACAGCTTCGTCATTAGCAGATTTGTCAGCTGACTGTTATTATGAAATTGGGGCAGAAACCTTCTTGTTTGACCTTCGTTTCCATTTTCTAACTGACATTGATGTGCATATCGTTTATACAGTCGTCTGTTTTTGCCTAACAGTTTTGTAGACTAAGTATCCTCAGTAACAACATATTGAAATTAAATAAAATCAATGTCGTTATCAATTTCCTTAAACGGTATGTATAGTGCTGACTTTCTGCACGTCATCAGTCGACCAATTCATACTGCATAAACGTAATTTTGCAAATCTCCGTCCGATACCTTGAAAAAGGGCTGTGTCCATAAATAATAACACACTTTTTTTCAACATTTCTAACCCCACCCCCTTCTTTGTCACAAAGTTCGTTTTACAAGCTACTTTTCATAAACGTATTCACATATTCGTATTAAACTAGTATGTTGTGGCCATCACGAAACTTTCTTCTATATTTTTCTTTTTTTTTTCTGATCCCTCCCCATGCTTGACGAGGAAGCAATATTCCCAACAAAAACGAAATTACACATGCAAAAACTTGACCACCATCCCAATATCTGAATTATTGCAAAAGCAAAGCAAAGAGCGAAAATTGAAAGTTATTTTAAAAGCCTTGCTTGAATTAATTACAAATATTTTATTTGTTAACAAACATAAGATGGCAACAGTTAAAAATTTTAAATCATTGAGATAATATTTCCGATCATGTCCTGAACAGAGTTGAAACTATACATAACCAAGCACTCCGCCTAATAACAGGAGCCGTGAAATCAACACCACTGGATGCATTGTTTTTATTTACTAACTTCAGATCAATGAAATCATACATAGAGGAGAAAACTCTACTTTTATTTGAAAAAATGCAAAGAATACCATTTAGAAACGAATGGAAACCGGAGTTGCACCCGAGATCTCTCAAAACGCAAAAGGGGTTTGTGCAGTTTGCGCTTGATACAAAACGAATGTATGACATCAATTCTAACCTACAGTCGCTCCCTTTACCAACAAACCCATGCGAATACGAACCAGTGAATTATGATTTAAATTTGATACAGCCTGTTTTAAAGAGTGAGACTGACCAAGTAGTTCTTAGGGCCATTGCTCTGGAGACGATTTACACCAAATACCCCGAAAGTGAATGGATACATATATATACCGATGGGTCAAGAGTAGCAGACCATATAAATGCAGGTGCAGGCGTCTACAGTGAGCACTTTTCTTTTTCTATTCCTGTTGGAAAATATGCCTCTGCATTCGATGGAGAGGTAAAAGCTATACACCTGGCTTTAGATCAGTTGAAATACCGTGATTTTAAACTTAAGGGATGCGTTGTCCTATCGGATTCTCAAGCGGCTATTGAGGCGATAGCATCGATAAAGAGCTGCAAATCGCAGGAAATTTCTGAATGTCGCAGTTTCATTAACGATCTGGTGCAGCAGAATATAAAAGTGGTGTTGCAGTGGATCCCTGCACACTGTGGGATTAGAGGAAATGAGCTTGCTGATGCTCTGGCCAAGAGGGGGTCTGCTATTATTCAACTACCAAATGAGCCAGTCTCATTCAATGCAATAAAGTTATATATGAGGAAAAAATCAAGAGTTTTTTTTTGGCAAGACCTAAAAGCTAGAAGCAACCACAAAGCTTGGTTTATAAACCGTGATTTTGTCCCTTCAGCACCAAGAGCAGAGTCAGTGGCTTTGTTTCGACTTTTAACTGGCCATGACTGTTTACCAAAACATCTTTACCGCTTAAGGATTGTGAAGAGTCCCAATTGTCCCCTTTGCAATTCAAACGAAGAAATGGACATTCGTCACCTGCACACTTGCACCCAGCTTTCCAGACGTAGCCTGTGTGACCGTTATTGGGAAGCAAGAGAGCGTATCGGCAGCTAAATATTTCACCCTATTGTTTCTGTATTTTTCCTTGTTCTGTGTATTGTGTTTGTTTTTGCTATTTTGTTCTTTGTAACCTTTTCTTCCTGCCAGCCATTGGAAATAAAAAAAATATTTCCGATCATTTCCATTCAATTAAAATCACGAGAAATACGCAGACGACAATCTATTACGATTTATCTTTCTTATTGTTGCATTAATAAAGCTATTTTTATTCAAAAAAAAAATCAACACCTCTTGGAGCGATTGGCGTCAAAATTGAACCAAAGCCTGTTTACATATGGATTCACATATGTTCCAAATTTCAACCAGAACGTAGCATTACTTCTTGAGATAGGGCACTCACAATGGAAAAAAAGAACGGGCGATTGCGCTACCCCCTTTTTAGCTGTTGACACCAAAATAAAATCAGCTCTTATACCCACTAAGGACTACTTGCCGATAAATTTTTCTTTCATTCTGTTCATTATTTCTTGAGATACAGCAGTCACAATTGACGACAAAAAACGTTCTATAGCTCAACCCCCGTTTGAGTTATTGACACCAAAATTGAATCAGCACCTGTTCCTGTTAATGGCAACATATGGACCAAATTTTGTCTGATTCCGCCAGTTACTTCCTGAGGAATAGCAAGCACGCGTAACTCAAAAAACGTCCCATTGCTCCACCCCCCTTGGAGGAATTCGCGCCAAAAACCAATGGGCACAAGTTCACATAGGGGCACATATGTGTACCAAATTTCGTTCGATTTCATGCGGTAGTTTTTGCTGTAGAGCGGCCACAAAAAACTGGTCACACACAGACGTGACACACACACATACACACACACATACATACACACACACATACATACACACACACATACACACACACAGACAGACAGACATTTTCCAAAAATAGTCGAAATGGACTCAGCACACCTCAAAACGTTCGAATCCGTCAAAATTCGAAATTCGAAAATTTGCACGAATCCAATACTTTTTTCTATATATTAGATATAGAAGAAAGTAAAAATACTTGATGTCTCATTTCTTACTCTTTCCTTCGCCCTTGTCACAATTTCACGAAGCCTTAAACATCAATTGTGTTGGAAGATTCCACAAATCCTTTTTTTGTCCATGAGTATTGTCGAATTAATTGAGGAAAGAGGAAGTGCGCAATCGTTTCGAGACAGTTCGAAATTTGTTAATGGCAAGTGTTCCATTTTTTGCCATGAAAGTTCGTATTTGAAATTCTGTAACTTTTGATTGGTTGAATAAAATGTAACAAAATAGCATATCAAATTGAAGGAAATTTAAAGGTCTACAACTTTGTCATTGACAATTTTCATGAACACTGATCCTAGGAGGCAAGAGCAAATGTTTCACAAAAAGAGAGAATTTTTCCGAAAATAATCGATTTTTCATAACATTTTCCCGGATAATTATTCGAAATTTGACAAATATGTGTAGAAACGTTTCGTAGGAAATTTATTTAGGTTGAATTTTTATTTTAAACGCATTTTTTACACCGTTTCCGACATTTTATCGAAAAACCCAAAATTGTCAACCCCCTCCCTCCCACATTTAGCTCACCCCTAGGGGCGGGGACTTTTAGTATGTTTACTTACTAACTACCCCTAACAATATTCTGAAGTCGAAAATTATCGCATATTTCATGCACGCTACAATGTGTTCATTGACTGGACTAGAGGAGTAGTTTCCCCCTTCCAACTCCTCTCTGGTATGGGAGAGAGGGGCATGAGAATTTTTTTATGAGAAAATGTGAGCATGAAAAAGCATGCCATGGCCATGTGACGAGAGGAGGGGGGAAAGGTGAAGTGTGACACTTTGTGATAAAGGAGGGAGGGGTCAAACAATGTATATTTTTTTAAGTGACATTTCTGTACAGCCCCTTGTATCGTTCGAATGGATTTGGCCCAAAATCTTTCATGGCAACCCTCGTGTTATGACGTAATGTACCGAGTGGGATGTTGCTACGATTAAAGAAAACAAAAAGCCTAAGTCTACAAACAAACCTCACGAGAAGACGACCGGCTCTATTTCTGGACCGATCTCTTGGCACACTTCCTTTGTGAAACATGTGGCTGTCTGTGGAGGCTGCAAAACTTTACCAATACAAATTTAGCCTTTAGAAATAAAAATGCTTCCACACTTTGAGATCCGCACGCTAGAAGAGGAAGAAATGGAGAATCCGGGTCGGCACTTTTTTTTTTTTTTCCATCTCTTTTAATTACTTGGTGATAAATCAGATTGATGCAGCGTTGAGTACTTCTTGGCAAAAGCAATATTTTGAATCCTCAGACGTTAGACCAGTAGTTTCCACACTATACACCGCAGCTCCCCGGTGTCGCCGTGAAGTCTTCATTAGGGCGCCACAAAATTTTGTATTAACTTGTAAACAATTGGAGTCTGATTAATACGTAACATTTTTGCAAAAAATAACTGCTCCCCTGCAGTGTAAATAAGAGTGATATGTAAGGCGCCATATGGCTCAAAAAAGATTGGGAACCAATGCTTTAGTTATACGTTACGGGTTACGCGTAGGACTCTACATAGGTGAGTCATTTATGGGGGGGGGAGGCAATTGCTGCTTTCAAAAATTATTCTCTTTACATTTAACATTATATAGTCAAATCCCATTTTAGAGAAACTTTTAGAAATCCCCAAACATCTTGAATTAAAAAAAAATAATAATAATAAGCTGAGGATTAAATTTGCTCTTTTTCGTACAAAATATCTGGAAAGGAAAATATTGATCTTTTTGACGTGGTAGATTGTAAAACATCTCTTACGCCCAGAAAGAAAAAATCAAAACCAAAAACATGGAGATTCTTCCTCTTCTTTTCCTTTTACGATGTATGGATGTTTGGTGAGAATCTCCATCAGTTGGCATGTTTGGCCACAACTTTTTCTGTGCTTTAACTTAAGGTTTTGCTAATGTTTGCATTTACCAAAAACCCTTTTTTGATGCGAAAATAACAAAGGTTATTTAAAACTGCAGCTCTGAAAATAGGGGAAAATTAAATAGTTTTAAGTTATTTTTTACATTTTTCAAATTAACAAATTGGAAATTTTTAAAAATTACAGTAGACATAAAGAAAGAACAATGTATTTTATGATAAAACTTGCATTGCAACATTATTTTTTAGTCCTACCATCAATTTTTCTGCTTTGTATTTTCGTTTTTTAAACCGAGTTCCTTGATAAACGTAAAATCGGGGTTTCACTGTAATAATAAAAAAAAAAAAGCCAGCGAACATCGAAATAAAAAACTTAAACGAAACTGATTGTTCAGAGTTCAGACTAAGAATCACAACGTTAAAAAGAAACAAATAAAAGTTCAGGAGTTTTCTCATCATGCCTTGTTTGAATCTTAAGAAGTATTTCATCACTCATTGCCAATTTAATGCCTTTTCAAATTTGCTTTTTTTTTTTTTTAAATTTTTAGTGTCAGTGTTTTAAATTCTCCCAAATTCCAATTTAAAAATGACAATAATTTTACAAAAAAAATGTGCTTCTGTTTTTGAAAATTACACCAATGATCTCAGACAAGTATTTCCCTTCAAATACTTATCAGTTTATTTTGCAAAGGCGAGGGGGGAGGCGTTAAAAAGAGATTTTTATTGATTTGTTTACTTATTTTAGTTGAAGAATAATTGGATAAAATTGCTTCATAACCTTACTTCAAATAAAATTAGACATTTGCATTTTCAAAAGTATTGATGTTCATTAGCACAAACGTATGGTTTTTTCAATGGTGAAAGGGGGAGAAGGTGATGGGCTCAAAATGGCTGGGAACCAGTGGTTTAGAATTACGTCATTGCGTAAAATCTTTCCGAGTGATGGCAGCTGGTTACATTATGTACTAAGACACGATACTTGACAAAAATAAATAAATAAATAAATAAATAAATAAAATGCATATCTGCCAAACTCTCCCGATTTTGATGCCTTCTCCCAAATTCCCTAAGGAAGAAAATATCTCTCGAATTATCCCTAAAACAACGTAATTCCCGGAAAAAAGGATTTTCAGTGATTAGGTTTAGGAAAAAATTCCTGGAGTGAAACGATTCTGATGGCAAAAACGAAACCTTTTCATACACGAGTATGGAAGTTGTGTATGTTAGACCCTTTTTTTGTAAAGGAGTCGGGAGCAGAAGGTTTTTATGTTCCAAGAGTCGCAGTCGGAGTCGATCATTTTTCCTCAAAGTCTGCAAGTGTTTGCGGAGTCAGAGTCGGAGTGATTTTGGGGTAAAGGAATCGGAGTCAAAGGTTCTAAAATTTCCGGAGTCAGTAATTTTTTCTCCACCTCCACAGCCCTGGTTAAATATGTTCATACAAAGTCTTCCGCGTTTTATCCACAAGTTTCATAATTTTCATCATTCAATATTGGCAGCTGTGTAAACGAAGAATTGAAGACTAAAATTGAAAAACGTAATAAGTGCCAAAAAAAAAAAAAATCTCTCCCCCCCCCCCTTCAAAATGAAGTAAATGCCAAGCATTTCACTGTGGTAAACGATTTATGTGCCTATACCCCTTAAGTAGTTAAAATAACATTGTTAAGGGTCCGCCAGTGGAGCAAGAGTTAGCGCCCGTGCGGGGGAGAGTGCAGTAAGTGCCATTGAAGGTTACTTATCTTGGTTGTTCCAAGTCCATAATGCAAAAAAAATGGACAGCACAGTAAACGCCACAATCCGCTTGGAATCTTATTTTTGATGCCCTGTCAAATTTTGTATTTGGCACTTACTGTGTTTTCCATTTTTAATCTTCAATTGTCTTCGCATTATCTTAGGAACTCCATTTTAAATAATCTGTCTTGAATCTGACAAATTACAGTTCAATTATTTTTTTTATTTTAGTCTAACATAACATGAAGATAGAATCAAGATTTTAAATAAATATTTTAAATTCATATTGGTGGGGAAGCCACTTTTGCCATTGCGATTTTCTTCGCATGCTCTTTGTGAACGTGAACCTTGAAGAGCCTCTTATTCAATGCTCTCGCTTAACAGAACTGTGCTTTGTTCTTCTACGGGACGTCCACTTTTGAGACAGCCACTTGTGCCTCATCCAGAGCTTAAAAACTTCCATTTGATATCAAACAGTAGATGTTATTGTCGTAAAGATCATTTGCCAATTTGCCGTGTTAATCAATTGTCAGCCCAATCCTTTTTCTCTCCCCTCCCTCCCCCCCTCCCCACAGCAGATATGCAGAATTGATATTTTGTTTACTTATTGTAAAAAGCACAGGGCGCTGGAAGAAATTGGACAAAATGGACGAAACTGTACAAAATGTATATATTAAAGTTGTGTTTTCAAATGTTTGTTACATTTACAAGCATTTCTACGAAGTACTGGAATTGGAATAACTGGCTTTTTATTATTATTATTATTATTTATAGCATTCAAAATGATTCATGCTACTCTGAACTTTTGCAAAAATCAATTTCCAGTCCATAGACAAGTAATAATATGCACACTAAGGTGGGTCATCGTCCTATGGTAAAAAAAAGTTTCCGATTTCCATCGGGCAGGGCAAGAGGTGCCAAATGACGTTTTAAGGTTATATATAAAATGTCATTCAAATTAGGAGTTCATTTTTTGCCTCCGGATTGAGTTTGAAAAACCAGTATTTAAGGAAAGAAGTCTATTTTCATAAAAAAACTGAAAAAGAGAATTACAAATATATACTAGTATGTTGTGGCCATTACGAAACTTTCTTCTATATTTTTCTTTTTTTTTTTTCTGATCCCTCCCCATGCTTGACGAGGAAGCAATATTCCCAACAAAAACAAAATTACACATGCAAAAACTTGACGACCATCCCAATGTCTGAGCATGGCCCCACTGAATGCGCTGGCGCTTACCAGGCCTTGACAATTTTTGACTTTTCTGTGTTAAACCGGGGCAACTATTTCTGCACTTGAACATGGCCACACTAGATGAAAAAACTTCAAAACTTCATATTTGCCCATTCTGACCGCAAGGAGGCGCCACAAGCCACGGTTGCATCAACCAATCAACGACAAGTGTCAAAGCTTGTTTACTTTAATTAATAAATGAAACAGAAAACAAACATCAATATTACGCAAGATGCTCAGAAATATACCGAATCAACCAATTCGAATCGAATCACTAATGTTATTCATCTGATTATTTAATGCGTAAATGGGGTATCTAAAGTTGGTTTGGCAATTTCCTTTAATTTGATTTTATATGCTCATTTATACTTTGTGCTTCATTTGTTGGATTATTTTACGCTTAATGGAGAAACTTAATTATTCAGAGGATTATTTTTTATTTTAATGGACTTTTTGATCTTGTTTCTATGCTTGCTTCGCTTATAAATCTTTAAAAAGACAAAATAGTTTATGGTATCGCCAAATAAGTACTTTATATGTAACTTGAAACAGTCCCTGGCAATAAATAAAATTCAAACTAATCGCCAGCTTAAAAAATGCACCGGTACGTACCTATAACGGAAAATTACCCCCCTCTCCACCCTTTTTTCATTTTAAGAAATGCTAGATATTTAGATCTACTCCTAATGCTAAAAAATTAGAGCAAGATTACAAAAATTTGTAAGCAGATCCTAGACTCCTGCGGATTCTTGACGGTCTACTGTGTATATTTTATTTTTCCAACAGAAAATTCATATCCTAATTTTCGCCAAACTTGGCGATCTAATTTCTTGCAAAGTTTCTAGTTCAAAGCTCCTTTCTCATTCATTTTTCAAGTGCAGAAAATAGTTTTTTTAAGACTAGAATTAATGGTTTACAGGATTTTACATCGCTAAATATTTTAATTTTCTTAAAAATACAGTCGATTTGCGATAACTCGAAGTCCAATAACTCAAATATTACTATAACTCGAAGTTTTTATCAAGTCCCGACTTTTTTGTCTTTAATTTCATTCTAATTATTTTAAATAACTCGAAGTCAACTTCTTTCAACTCGAAGTTTTTTTCAAGATTACTCGAAATTTATTTCGAAGAACAAAAAAAAAGAAAGAAAGAAAGAAGTGACTATGGGAGAATAATTATTTCACCTTCACTTGCAATCCAAATTTGAAACGAATGAAGATGTGCACATTTCCTGAAGTAGAATCAGCTCTATTCAAGCGGTTCCAGCATGCTTTTGATTTTTTTCTATCAATACATTTGATTAAACTGTGCATATTGTGTTAAAAAACTTAAGTTCTGTAATTTTGTCTGTTATATGTACATATTAATTAAAGTATTCAATGGTTTTTAATATTAAAATATCAAAAACCAAAACTATCGTTAAGTCAAACTTTCGATAAGTCGAAGTTTTCCGTCGGTCTTTTTACATTCGAGCTATCGCAAATCGAATGTATGTTTAAAAATATCTTAAAAATGGCAAGTAAAAAAAAAAATCATATCATTGTTTTGCTTTTGCAACGACAAAATAAATTTTGTACGGAACTCTCCCCTGCTAGGATTTTACAAATTATCAACAGTGTTGATATTTGTAAAATAATCTGTTCCCCATTTTTTAAAAAAAATTAGTTTCACAAATTCATGTGTAGATATTTGAGGAGTTTCTTTCCCTATTGCATGCATTTGTTAAATGTTAAAAATAAATTTTAAAAAATAATAATATATAATTTGAATTTTGGCTGCTTGAGTTCGAATTAAGTTGTTCACGATCATGAATTGCAATAGGATCCTACTCGTTGGGTTTCTTGTTTCTACAAATGGAATGAAATGGAAATGACTAAGAAATTTGCACCCGTCATAATATGACTGTTGATTTTCTAGAATAGGTAATACAAGGCCGTAAATAAGATAAATATTTTATGGTCGAATCTGACCTTTATCATAAAAATTATTTACTGCGTGAACACTTTATAACAATTGAAAAATATATTGAAGTAACAGCACCTGGGATGCTATAGGTAAGATGGGAGCCTGGGGGTGGGGATAGAACCTGAGCTAAAGTGAACGCTCTCCGGTCTCTGCGCCTTCGGATGTGTGCGTGTACACCCAAACCTGTTTTTGTCCGGACTATTTTTTTTTTTTGTGTAGTTTGTAAAAATTATTTATAAAACGAGCGAAAATTATTTATCAAACGAGTGCGTGGTAGTATTATCAAGAGTCGACAGGGGCATCCGATGGGAAGTCACTGTGACTTTCCAAAATTCCAGAAATTTTTCGGGAGTCGGCAAAATTATCATAGTTTGGTTTATTTTGATTTCGTTTAAATATAATATTTTGGGTATTTTCTACGTGAGACTTTTTTTATGCAGTCCCTATCCACCGCATAAAAAAATACCTTTTAACTCAGTTGCGAAAACTTTTTAAAGCTACTGGTGAAGTTTCAAGCATTTTTTTACACGATTTTTTTATGCGGTCCCTATTCACCGCATAAAAAGAGGATTGGGTGTATATATATACATTTTTTTAATGCTCAAAGCGTGTGAAGCAACAGGGTCGTTTCCGAAATTTTAAGTTTTTTTTTTTTTTTTTTTTTTTTTGAGCAATCACGATTGCTTATTGCTTTTATTTGACTGTTTTTGGCGTGCTATCATTTTTCCCACCGGCGCGGCGCCACCCTCTGCCAGCACCACCCGTCGCGTCGGCCGGCCACACGATGCTGCTCCTCTAGCAAAAACCGTCTCCAGGTTGCGTCCATATCCTACACACACACGCATATATACACGCACACACAAACACATACACTTACATACACAAACACCACCATACACACATACCCCTACACACATACACAAACACCACCATACACACATACCCCTATACACATACACATACACACACGCATGCATACAGACACCTACACATACACACAAATACACACAATTGCCCACACATTCATGCCTGCATACAGACACAAACACATATGCTTACACACACACATACACATACCCCGCCCCCACGCACACAAACACTCTTACACACAACTATCCACACACTCATAACTGCATACAGACAAACACACATGCCTACACACATACACATACCCCCCCCCCCCCACACACATACAAACACACACTCGTGATTGCGAAAAACATAATTTGAATTCAAGATGACAAAATTCAAATTAATTTTTCTTTTTCTTTTTTTTTTCCTGAAAGAACATTTTTAAAATCATAGGATCTGACCATTTTTTAAAATAACTTGACTAAGTTTAATATTTAAAAAAAAAAATGCATTAATCGGTGCTCTTTCATTGTTTACGCTTCTGCCGATGTCATCGCAAATGATGAAATGCCATTCACTGATGCCACTCACAGAGCACAATATTCACAAGTGTTGGCAACTATATGATTGATAGTAAGCGTAGAGTGCAATATGTAATTCGCTTCTTGATCATCACAACGTAGAAACGCGGTAGAGATGCGCCAAAGTACATCATTTGTGACGTCATAAAGACCACGCCTTATTTTCAAAATCGGACATTTAAAAAAATTAATTAAAATAAAAAACTGTTGGGAAAATGAAAGTTTTTTCTAGCTCCATGTTATTTTTTATTTATTTTTTGATTATGCTATGAATTTCCTTTTGTAAGGAAAAAAATCTGCACTTTTTCGAAATAGCTCTTGGGCACTAAACGTTTGTGCATCTCTGTGCGTATTGTGCAGTAATATACTACTAAAATCTACACTAAATTTATTATAACATGAGGTGCGCTAAAAATGGAAGGGGAAAAAGATAAATGACATTATTTTGGTGTCCGTAAAATATTGGCGCGAGAACCACGGACCCGTCGTAGAACCATGTATTAGTCACACTCTGATTTTAAATGTTTTTAAAATTATGTTAATGGTTCATTTTCTTAAATTTCCATCATATTTTTAGCTTTTCTATTGTTCTTCTTCATTTGAAAAAGAATATTCCTAACCAGGCCTGTCAAGTGGGGATATCACGGGGGGAAGGGGGCAATTATGACACCCCTAAATTTTACAAACATACTAAAATTAGGCATTTTGCTCGTATTTTGTTGTTTTTTCCCGAACACAAAACCTTTGCCCCCCCCCCCTCCGGAAATTTTTAAACTTCGGGCCTGTTCCCAAGCGTACATTTTAAATTAAATTCTACTCGTTGTAAAATATACACTACATTACGAGTGGAAAGAATGGCAATTGTTAACGTAAATTCCTATACACCCCCCCCCCCCCTCTAATCCCCATCAGCTTCAAAAGGGGCAATGAATGACCCTCTTAACTTTTGAGAAATAAATGTATTTACAGATTGCGGAGCGTGTTTTTTTTTTTTTTTTTTTTTTTTTTTTCGATGTAATTTATTGAGCAGAAAAAAATTTGCATGTAAATGAGCATGTAAAGTTAGAAATGAGGGCTGCCTGCCATATATCATCAATCTTAGAACTGTTGTATCCAAAAAGGAAACCCCAGGGGATTTAAAAAAAAAATTGAAAATTATTTGCAAAGCTTTAAAAAAAAGGCGTTTGAAAAAATATATTAAGAATTACGCATTAATTTTAAATAAAAATCATATGTTTTCTGTGTTTAGTTTAGATTTTTTATTACGCATAATTTTTGATATGATATTAAAACAACAATAAGAAATGCTCTTCACCTTTGTAATACAATGCTTATTTAGCACTTTTTCTCTTCATTCCTTCTTTTGAAATTAAAATTTTCGCCAAATGACGTACGCCCGATAATAAGTCGAGAAATCACGTAATCACAGATGCCAAAGCGCCAACGCTCACAATCACGCCAAGTGGAAACAAAAACAGGGGTAGCCAGTGGCGCCCTCTTTGTTGCCATGAGTTTCAGCGATTGCCACGGCCGTTAAGTATTCAGTGGGGCCATGGTCTGAGTTATTGCAAAAGCAAAGCAAAGAGTGAAAATTGAAAGTTATTTTAAAAGCCTTGCTTGAATTAATTACAAATATTTTATTTGTTATCAAACATAAGGTGGCAACAGTTAAAAATTTTAAATCATTGAGATAATATTTCCGATCATTTCCATACAATTAAAATCACGAGAAATACGCAGACGACAATCTATTACAATTTATCTT
The DNA here is from genome assembly GCF_026930045.1 of Uloborus diversus. Lineage (NCBI taxonomy): Eukaryota > Metazoa > Arthropoda > Arachnida > Araneae > Uloboridae > Uloborus > Uloborus diversus. Next base: position 181,225,346 of record NC_072731.1, on the reverse strand, counting down.
TCTTTTTGTTGCATTAATAAAGCTATTTTTATTCGCTAAAAAAATAATGATAATAAAAATAAATCAGCACCTCTTGGCGCGATTGGCGCCAAAATTGAACCAAAGCCTGTTTACATATGGATTCACATATATTCCAAATTTCAACCAGAACGTAGCATTACTTCTTGAGATAGGGCACTCACAATGGAAAAAAAGAACGGGGCGATTACGCTACCCCCTTTTTAGCTGTTGACACCAAAATAAAATCAGCTTTTATACCTACTAAGGGCTACTTGCCGATAAATTTTTCTTTCATTCCGTTCCTTATTTCTTGAGATACAGCAGTCACAATTGACGACAAAAAACGTTCTATAGCTCAACCCCCGTTTGAGTTATTGACACCAAAATTGAATCAGCACCTGTTCCTGTTACTGGCAACATATGGACCAAATTTTGTTTGATTCCGCCAGTTACTTCCTGAGGAATAGCAATCACGCGTAACTTAAAAAACGTCCTATTGCTCCACCCCCCTTGAATGAATTCGCGCCAAAAACCAATGGGCACAAGTTCACATAGGGGGCACATATGTGTACCAAATTTCGTTCGATTTCATGCGGTGGTTTTTGCTGTAGAGCGGCCACAAAAAACTGGTACACACACAGACGTGACACACATACACACACACATACACATAGACAGACAGACATTTTCCAAAAATAGTCGAAATGGACTCAGCACACCTCAAGACGTTCGAATCCGTCAAAATTCGAAATTCGAAAATTTGCACGAATTCCAATACTTTCTTCTATATATTAGATATAGAAGAAAGTAATAACAACTTAAGGTTGTCCAAGTATTAATATTTGTTTACATGGAGTGTATCCTATTTAGGTAAGGAAATCCGAACTTCAAAACTCAATCCAGAGGCAAAAAGCCTTATCAGAATCTAATAAAATTTCACATATGTTAGTTTGAGACCATTTAGCACCTTTTTAATCTCCTGCCCCTTAACATTTCAATATATATATATATATATTTTTTACCTACCCTACACTCAAGAATAGAGATCCATATGTTTACTCCTGACCGAAGAAATTCGAATGGTAAGATATCTATTTTCCATTCCAAAAGTCGCAGTTCGATTTCAGCTCGGTACAAATTTGAATATTTTTTTTTATATAAAAATAGGCAAATAAAATTCACAGCGATGTCAGAAAATTAGTAAAGTTGATCTTTGAAAAAATTTACCGAATGCCGTCCTCTAAAACTCTTTTAATGCTGCAAAAATAGTAATACAATTAAAGAACAAAATTTGAATTTTCGTGAAATATTGGGACTAATTCTCAAATCGAAGAATCGTATCTCCAAATGTAGTATGGTCACAGGTGAAAATAAAAACAATAGATAATTTTGAGTATTTACAAAATGAAAGTGATGTATCAAAAGAAAGCAACATCCAGCATTCGTTTGAATTTTGACGTCTTGAATCTTTTAAGTGGGCTTTAAAGTAAAAGAGGACTTATTGATTCTGGGAAAATTACGTTTATGAACTGAAACATCACTTTTTCCATCACAGAAAAAATTGCTCTTTAAAAAAGATGACGAAAGGATGCTGCAAATATTGGATTCGTAAATTGAAAAAATGGTTTAGAGAAACGAACTTGCCTATTTTTAAAATAGAGCTGTGGGAGTCTGCGGCGGGGGGGGGGGGGGCAGAGAATATCCGTGTTTTTTCCTGAAGCATTTATTGCTCCAGTTATCTAACCTGATATGTACGGAAGCGGTGCATTTTATTATTAAATCTCTTTAAGCGATAAAGAGCCGATTGTAGCAACCCCGTTTTCACAAGTGTCCAGAAGTGCTGAAGAACACCGAACATCCAGACAAAACTTCTTAAACATATAACACAACCTAAGTATAGAATTAAGTGAATGCCTCGAATGAGTGTCGGGGAGAAACGCGCTTCTACGTCAATGAAAACACATCGGAGGATGGGGAGGAATATCACTGCCTCTCTTGGTTTACACTTGTTGAATGGCTTGCTAACGCAGGGATTTCAGAGCTTAGCTCTTATCCTCAGAAATATTTAAGAATTTTCTTTTGATAAATGCGTCGTAAGATTTTTGTGTTCCATTCAACTGATTTTTGTTAGATTTAACTATTTCACCATTGCTGTTGTCTTTTGAAAAATTGAACAATGGAAGATTATTCTCCGCATGAATGTAGAGGATACTTAACGGCTCTGCAGAGTACCTTGCTGGCGGAATGTCAACAGGTGACAGAGCAATCCGAGTTTGCTAGATCGAACGTTATGGAAGTTGGATGTGGTTATGGGGTCACCACAGCACAGATAGCCGACTACTATCCACACTGCAGAGAGGTGCTGGGAGTAGATTCGAACAGAAATGCCATCAATTATGCATTCACTTTTGTGGCAGATGAGAGGATGGACTTTGCGCACGCGGACATTGAAGACCAGACGACTTTTGATTTGAGTTGGGCTGGAAAATTTGATTGGATTTTCTCGTCACAAGCGCTGTTCTTCGTTCGAGAGCATGCCACTGCTTTGAGAAATTTAATGTGGTGCTTGAAACCAGGCGGCAAGTGTTTCATCGCCGTACCTGCAGGTAAGCCTGCTGATTTTCATGTGGCTGCGAAGAAAGTACTTGGAGCAGAGTGCTGGAAGCATAATTTTGAAGTAAGTAGTAATTGAATTTGTGGTTTATTTCAGAAACCGAAACCAGTCAAGCGCCGAGTCGAAAAAGTATTTTTACCGTCACATTAAAGTTTTTTTGAAATGAATAACAATATTTTAAACTTAAAGGATACAGTTTTAGATGTATAGTGGAGCCTCAGAAATCTAAACTAATTGGGACTGTTCTAATTCCCGAAAGTTCGGATTTTCCAAGTAAACCCTTTGTTATTAGTGATCTGAAAGTCTTTGCTTTAAGTTAATAACAA